>NW_015094132.1:0-1750 GCF_001431845.1 Calidris pugnax
AAAAAAAAAAAAAAAAAAGGCAAACTTCACTCCTAGATCTCGAGGACAGGTTTCAGTTTAAAAAGAGAGCACAACTTTACTTGTTAATTCATCACACATAATGAAATGCCTATGTTAATTTTTAGTCAAACAATTATACTCCAATCCAACTGTTAAAGTAGTCAAAAACTAATTCTATCCTGTGGCTTTGTTGTTGTTATTTTACAGGAGAAATGTACAAGTCTCCTATATTGCCTTTTATCACTTGATTGCTAATGAAAATCCCAAATTTAATTTTCAAGAGTAATTCACTATATCAAAAGGTAGACAGAGTCAAATGGAAAGAAAGGGAAAGCAAATGTAAACAAACAAAAGAATAAATAAAGAATTAGTAAAACTAGAAAGAGAGATCAAAACAAACAATATAAAGAAATATTGGGGGGGGTCTTTCTGAAAACATTGCTCTTTCCTTCTTTCAAAAAATTGCTGTCATACTTAAATATCAGTTATTAATTCTACTAGTGCAATTCAGGTGACAAAACAAGCTAAGTTAAAGAAAAATATCATGCCACTATCAGTCTTAACAACGGCAGCTAAGAAACCAATATAGAGGCTAAATTAGGTGGTCTGCATTTTGAAAATTCTCATCAGCTCCCTCTGTTAGATCTTTAACTAAAGAGGTCAAAATCCAGTGAGAGACAGTTTTTAGATGGTAAACCGGGAGCTGAGAAACACCGAGAATCTTCAACAACACAGTCTTCCAGCAAGGGACACCTGCTAGTGATTCTTCCTTATTTCAGAAAGGTTCCAGCTTTCAAAAGGCCTGGAAAGGATTGTGGTACCTTTCAACATGTGCTGGAACTGAACAAGAAGCTCTGCACACTCAAGCTTACTTTCTAGCACGGAGTTAAATGAGCCAGGCACACTTAGAGCCTGTTACTCTAAAGCCCTGAGCATATATTCCAAATATAACTTGGGTGTCCATACAGTGGTTTCAAGGCCTGTGTCTGTCTACATGACTATATAGAATATATACCTTCAGTCCTTCTTCACCTCATTTCTCCCTAAAGGTCTGCCAAACAGTACTTCAGCCTCATAACGCCTTAATCAGCATTTTGCTGCTACCTTCTACCTCCTCGCCTTTATAGTCCCAGCAAAGTCTTGCCTTTCCCTCATATACATAATTCAATCACCCAAGTTCCAGAAAAGATGTTAATTGTTTCCTAAAAGTTAAAGGCAGGCATTACGTGCCATGTTACGTGTTATGTTAAATCAAAGTTAACCACAGGATTTTAAAGAAGGTGGACCAGTCAGAGAAAATATCGGTAGGCTGTAAGGATCCTCTGAGAACAGAGCATCTAAAAACTTTGGTTTTGAAGATTTTGATGTTATATAGAGAGAGCATATATTACTATCCCTTTATTTCATAGGGCAGGGTTGGTTTTTTTCCCTTTTACTCTATTTTAAGTTTATAATCTAATCTATGCAACTAAATGCATGCATTTCCATAAGAGAATTAAGCTAGAGTCATTCTTTCTTGTGCAACTTAAAGACAGGGCCTACAGTAGCTATTTAATAAACTGTTTGACTTTGCTAAATGCAAATACCATAATGCAACTTTGATTTCCTCTCAGAATCACACTCGTGCAAAGAACAGACAGAACGATAATAATTTGTGTCTATTCCTTCCATCATGCTGGTTGGAAAAATGAACACAGGAAAATGCTTTTGAAACTCCATTTAAAAGTAGGTACAAGACCTTGGGCCTAGA
>NW_015094133.1:0-1751 GCF_001431845.1 Calidris pugnax
TGTGGTGTCATTGTCCATGACACATATCAAAGCAGATGTCCTTTAGGAAAATGCTGCATCATGACTTTGGATTGTGGCACAGGGCTGTAACGCCACGTGAGCCAGGAAAATGTCAGACGTGTCATGCTGTTTCTGGTTTATGCAGTTCTAATGTTTGTTTAAACCGCAAGGTTTAATCTAGTGTCAACGACTACAGAAGGATACACTTAATTGGCATCCTAGAAAGACGACGTGCACATTTTAAGTAGGATGATTGCTGGGGAGCACATTCCCGGCAATACATATCAATTATTCTGGATAAGTGGCACACCTAGTTTGTCTGACTGACTTGCCTGCTGCTGTCTGCAGGGTCGCTTCTCCAGGGCTCTTCACAGGCTGGTTTGCACATGCCTGCTGGTGAGCAAACAGGTAGCAACAGGGGAACTCCGTGTGTGTGTGTGCGTGCTGCCCTACATGCTTTACGTGTGCCTTTCCACTTGCCAATGAGCGTGTGGTGACAGCTTTCTGGGGGAGGAGTTCCTATGGAAACAAAAACGGATATTTGGTCTCTCCAGCTTGCTCGTTCAGTTTGCATTAAGTTCAAGTGGTTTAAACTTAAACTCTTAATAATGTCAGCCCCCGTCTCTAAATCTACTCATGGTAGATTATAGGCGTGAAACAATATTATTGGAAGTTCGTATTATCATAGTTACTATGCAATGTACAACAACCTCTTTCATTGGTGTTTCATTCTGAGAACTAATTAAGTCACATTTATTAATTTTTTACTTTAAAATAGTATGATCATTAACTTTGTAGAAAAATATATATATCCAGGATTATAGTCACCTGTTAATTTCAGCAGTGTCTGAATGGATATATTTATTTTTCTACTGTCACTTAAATAAGTAAGGAATGGGTTTCTGCTTTCTTAACATGAGATATTCAGAATCTGAAGTCCTGATACAAAAATTAAAAAATTCTCTGCCACTTATCAATTAAACAGATAAAGTGCTAGAAACAAGATATTTGGGGTTTTTTCTTTGTATGAAAAGAAGAGAATATCTGGTAAGTTATAATAATTAAGAAAGGTAGACATAGTGATTCTTTGCACTATATTGTACGTGTGTGGTATGTAATTTTATAGCTAGTTTTGAGATATCATTTTTAATATTAATAAAGTAATATTAGTTGAAATAGCTTCAGAGTGTAATAACCTAATCCTTTGCTCCACAGATGTTTATGTTACGTGTCTGTAATATGATACATAGGAAGTGTTTTTCAAAGCTAGGATAAAAAGTTCATATAGTGTTAGAAACAGAATTGTTACTTACTTTTTCCTTTCATTTATTTAAGCTTAACAGATTGAAGGAGTGTGTCAGGTTTGTTTTGTTTGGGTTTTTTTCCTGGAAGATTGAATGTGAATCTAGCATGCAGATGGCATGTAATTGCATTTCCTGCATTGTTACTATATGGATTTCATTACTTTTTCACAGCAATGCACTGAGATTTAATCACCCAAGGCTAGCATTTGCTGGTAAGATGTGTGTATATAGCGGTCTTGCTCAATGGTTAGAAAGCTTACCCCTTGCCTCATGCACTTCCTCGATTATTCCTACACCATATGTTCTTTACAAATCCAAACAGAAGAATTATAAGCACTAAATTTACCTGGGAACAACAGAAGACTAAGCTGAAGCATTGTAGGCAGTTAGAAAAAAACACGGTGATATTTATCTTGCCATCTCATCCCAGGTCATTTTTTTTTTTTT
>NW_015094134.1:0-1751 GCF_001431845.1 Calidris pugnax
TATTACAAACTATAACTGTTTAACTGGAGATTGATTATGTCTGCTAATTAGCAAGACCAAATACTGCATGTGAAGCATTCCATTTGCAACACGGTAGTTACTAGCTAAAAGAACCATCTCTTTAGAAATCCCTTTCCCCCAAATAAAACCTATTCCAAACTAAAGACTTCATTATTTAAGTTTTTATCACTTCAGACTTTAATTGCAGTAAATCAATAGTTTAAATAAACCAATAATTTCTAAATTGCACGTAGAAGAGTAATTTATTTATAATGTTTTAAAGTAAAGCTTAAACCATAGCATGCAGCCAGCTCTGCAGCTCTTACTTTGAACAAGAACAGCTGGTTCAATAAATCCAGAAAGGAGAATAGACTAGCCTACTTCTGAAACTTAATTAGCTCAATTCTAATTGTGAGTTTAGGAAAGGCCCATTTTTGGCTTCTACTACAAAGCAATTTTTTCTAAAAAGGTTTTGTCTTAGCTTTGCAACTTAATCCATCTGCATGTCATTATCTCATCTGTTATACATTTAGCTGGTCTAAAAATAAAAACAAAATTGAATGTTTGCTAAAGACAACTGGGAACAGACTTAAAAAAATGGTTTTCTAAAGTGAATCAAAACAGAATATAAGCAAATTGTCAGAGAATAGTTCTTACTGTGCTGCACAGTGGTTTTGTCAGAAGCAAGAGGAAATGGTGCAATACAGAGATTACAATTTGAAGAATTCATAGTTCAGATTTATACATAACATACGTTCCAATTAAATGCAGCATCTCCCTGGTCCAGGCAAATGCTTTTAATGTATTTTAGCTTTATCTTGAACATATGTACCTAACCTTACCACTAGGCTGACCAACCAACCTATGCCACAGCCTAGCAGACAGAACTGATTGCTTCCACGGTTGAACACCACTTACAAGACACCTGCCTCACTGAAGTGCTGTGTGTAATGTCTGCATGCATGCTCATATATACACTAATGTATACACAAACAAATACAGCAGAAAAATGGATCATTTAACTTGTAAC
Organism: Calidris pugnax; assembly: GCF_001431845.1. Classification (NCBI taxonomy): domain Eukaryota; kingdom Metazoa; phylum Chordata; class Aves; order Charadriiformes; family Scolopacidae; genus Calidris; species Calidris pugnax. The sequence goes on from NW_015094134.1 coordinate 1,031, forward strand.
TGGAAATTAGCATGAACAGACATTAAATCTTCAACTGCAATGCTTGCCAAATCCTTTAGATTAAGTAGCTTCATGTAGCAAGATAAAACTACTTTGAATACAGGTATGAAATGCCTTACTTCATCTTAGAGAAAAATGATTTGTAATTATAACTTGCAGGGCAAAATTTTAGAAGACTGTATCGAGCAACAGTAACTCCATCTTAAAACTGGACAAGAAAGGGCAGATAGTCCTGCTGTTTCTTGATCTGCAGAGTAGTATTCCAAATATTTTTGCTATATTCATAACAATACTAGTTTGCTTTTGGGATTTTTGATTAAAGGCTGATTTCTGTTGAAGACCACACTAAATTTTGTTATTAAAGTACTGACAGCACTAATTTATTCAATATTGCTAGGCTCAGGCCTACTTGAATAAACTGCTCCTCCAAAGAAAACTAACTGGGAATGGCAGGAGTGAAAATCCTACGGTCCAGGCAGCAAGCTTTCATAATTTTAAGCAGAGCAGGCTTTGATACAGCCCAGAATCCATTAAGAAAGAAAACTACTCACAGGCAGAACATTTCCTTCAGTCACATATAACAAGAAATTTCTGAGAACTCATGTAATCATTATAACACGAAGGGAAACCTAATGCAGCTGGGTTTTCCCATACTTGGTGGGCCAGCAGTCTCTGTAAGAAGGATATGAGAAACCAGAACCAAAAGCTCTCAAAAAAAAAA
>NW_015094135.1:0-1755 GCF_001431845.1 Calidris pugnax
CCCCCCTGAGGTTGTCTCCTATTTACTTTAAGATCTGGGGAATATTCAGCTCCATCCTCCCTGAGGACACAAATTGAAGCACCCAGTAGCCACTGTTGCTTACATGACAACAAGCCCCCTGTGCCATTCCTCCAAGTTATTTTTACTCCCTCACCCCAAATAACAGTGATTTGTGATGCTGTTCCAAGCTGCTTTCATCAGTATCTTTCCCTTAGTCCCTGTTGAACATTTCCCTGCCTGATTAAGAAGCAGAGAGAGTTTAAGAACCTCTAACCTCGGGGCTGAAGCTTTGGCAGCAGCCCTGGAGGGGGAAATCAGTCCTGCCTCTTTTGAGGACTACAGATAAGGGGAACCAGGTGCTAAATTAATGCCAACAGAAACCAGTTCTACAACTGCCAAAGGAAGCCTGAAAAGCAAAGTCCAGAGCAAGCAAGGGGAAGCCACCAGCAGCCCTCTGGAGCAGTGGTGGGAGTCCCTGGGAGAGAGGAGGGACCCAGACAGACAGACTGACAGATGCTCATTAACTAAAGCAGTGCTTACTCTGGAGCTGGGGGCAAAGTGAGCAAGAGCATGGGAAGGGCAGAATAACATTAGGCTCGTCCCGCTGTAAGGGATGACTGTTCTGATGCTAAAACACGCAGCACCAGGGATTTCACTCACACCAGCTTTGCTGGAGACAGCACACATAATAGCAGGGGGGACATAACTCTGCTCCAGCTGATCACCAGTAATTGTAGAACCCCCAAAACCCCATGTATCGATACAAGAGTTACTCAGATGAGGTAACAACAGCTTGGCTGAGCCTGAGGGACACCATCCTGCACACCCACCGCAAAGCAGATGTGCTCTTGCCTATGGGCAGGCAAAGTATTACTCTTGAACTTCTGTTCCTGCCATCATTCCATAACAAAATCCATCTCTCCATTGATTTCAAAGGAGGTAGAAGTAGTTTCCTAGCTTCACCTAAATAAAAAGATACTTAAATGTTTGTTCCACCAGTTTTTCTAGGCATATGCTAAAGAAGATTGTGCAGGGCACTAACATATCAACCAGACCAAGAAAAACACGTTACTTCTACCTCTTCAGCTTTTTTGTTCCCTTCTGACATGCTAATTTATGAAGACAGCATTTTCTTCTCAATTTACCAAAAATGCACCTGCAAAAAGAACATGCAACAAATGCAGAAGTTTGTAAGTCTCCGTGCCCACAGTTCCCCCACCCCACTGTGCTGGCACAGGATGAGACTGAGGGATGCCTGTCAAGAGATGTGATGAAGACAAGAGATGGCCCATGGATTGGCAGAATGAGACTTGTTGAGTCTGACCTGGAGCTGCAGGTGTAAGAGCTCTGCCCACTGTAACAAGCAAGCTCAATGTTGGTTTGTTTTTCAAGAGCTACATGCCCTGTTATAACTCCTTATGGTTTTCCCTAAAAATGGTCATTTTGGAGCCGACCATGACCAAATACATCAAGTAAACTGCATCATAAAAGTGCTGCATTCTCATTTGCCAAGGAGGGACCCTTGGATGCCAATGAGTGGGTTCAGAGGTACCTACACACCTCTAGGGCACAAATTCATGACACCTGGGGCACAGACTGCTGCACAGCATCCCGGACACCTGTTGGCACTATACTGGAAAGTGAAAACTGTCTTGCATGAAAAGAATACAGTTGCCAACCTTCAAATACACCTGTTAGTGAGCAGTATCAACAAGAGACCCCAGTTACTGTATGTAGATCACTGAAATGGTACCT
>NW_015094136.1:0-1753 GCF_001431845.1 Calidris pugnax
TAGGATGAGGTAATTTTCTTATAAGAACCAGAAGAGCAATGAATAGGACAAAGTGCTACCATTTTTCCAAGTCTCACTGGAATTGATTGACCATCTACACCTTCCAGAGGTGAATCACTCTCTGAAGACGGGGTGTCAGCAGACCCTGTGCCTCATATCTAGGTCCTGAAAACAGCACTGATGAAAATGTTGGCTTGAACCACTTGTCCATTGCCACATAGACTTTCTGTGTCAGAGGCAACGAAAGAACTGAGTTCTTGAAAGGGGATGCAATTATTTTATCACAAGACTGTCCTTTCCCTTTTTATAGTCCTTTTGTAGCATTCTCTTCTAAAAGATCAATGAAGGTCTTTAATTCAGCAGCTGTGGTTCCACCACTTAGGGAAGATGTATTTTTGCAAGGCACACACATTGTTCGTCTTAAGTTGTTTGTCTTAAATTAAATATATGGGGATATCAAGCCGACCTTTCACCATCTTTACATTTTTCTTAAAAGCTAGGAATGGTTGTGTGATCTTAACCAACTTATATATGTCAGTATTTCAGACATTGTCTGAGCCTGCTTTAATTAAATTAATTCAAAGTCCCATTAGGTTCTGTAACACTTGCACATGTGTTTACTTGACAAACTACACACATTTATACATGAGGTGAAATTCAAACTATTCCATGAAATATGTCTTTATTTAAAAAAAAACAACCAAACAAAAACCCCCAGTATTTACATCATGTATATATTTGTCCATATTTATACCTGTCCATCTAGTAAAATTGCACTATTTATTTTTTCTTCTTCTGATTTTCGGTAACTTGTATGAGGTGAGGATGTTCCAGTTGCTTCATTAAATACCTCTAGGGTCATATTTTGGTAGTTTTGTCTGGAAAGAGCGTGTCTAGAATGTAGTGCAACAGGCCTTTCAGGTTAACTGAGCACAGGTAGTGTTTATGGTAAAGAGGAGCTTGTGATCCAAGATGTTTTTCATTCCATGGTAATCTCTTCTGTTATATTTTATGTTTTCCTAATAGATATATATAGAGAGAATAACTTTCTTAGGAACTGGAAATCAATTCAACTTGCAATTGCCACTGAATGAAGTAGCTTAATGATATGATTCTCCTTAATGATATTAGTTCTCCTAATCAGTCCTAGATTAGCTAACTGTAGGCAGTCCCTGTGGCTGATAGTCAATACAGAAGTGCATCAGTTGAGTTTCTGTGTCTTCTTTTACTTCCTTGTAGGCAATAGTTAGCAGTTGGCTACAGGAGATTAAACGCAAGTAAAAGGAGTTATAACAACTAGTTTCATATCTCAGTATTTACTTTTATCTCAACAGCATTCTCTTTCACTCCTGGTCTTTAATGATTAAATGTTAAAGCATATTGATCTGATGATGTGAATAATATCTCTGCTACTATTCTGCATAGTCTTTTGTTGGCTGAGAATGATTTTTGCACATGAAAATCTTTTTAGCCAGTTAGTTATGTTTTTATTACCTGGATCTCATATGAACATGTGTGATTTATTTATTTTTTTTAATGAAAGAATCTCAGCCTAGTCTGTTAAAAGGACTTGTGCTTTGGATGTTTTGGTTTGTTGGTTTTGTTTTTCTTAAAAAGGCATGAAAGGACCACAATTAAATATATTTTTGCAGAGGGAAGGGTTGGCTTTCATCTTTTATGGGGAGGAAAAAAGACAAAATACACAGCAGAAACCAAGCATAGTTATATGCAAAATAGAAATATTTGTAAACTA
>NW_015094137.1:0-1760 GCF_001431845.1 Calidris pugnax
TTCTTATTGCTAATTCTTGGCAACTAGTTCATAAGCTCATCTCGGTAGAATATTGCACAATATTGTTAACAAACTGTAGCAGAAATTGTGGGGCTTTTGTCACCAAGGCTGAGAACAATCTAGATGGAAAATCAAAAGAATAACTGCTTTCACTTTTTACAGATATTCAGAGTATCAGAGGTCTTGCAGTGGATTGGATATCACGTAATTTATATTGGATTAGCTCAGAATTTGATGAAACACAAATTAATGTGGCACATTTAGATGGTTCCTTGAAAACCTCAATCATCCATGGAATTGATAAACCCCAGTGTCTTGCAGTTCACCCAGTAAAAGGGTAAGATGTCTGTAGTTTTATGAATAAACGTACAACATTCCTTCTTAATTCAAGGTTTGAGTTTGCTTATTCTGTTTTCTTTCAAATTTAAAGCAAATGCATGTCTGTGAAAGATTTTATTCAGAATGTTTTAACTGAGTGCTGCTTCCCAACTAAAGCTTACTATTGATTAAATCATATAAATGTCAGTTGCATATTTTGCCGCCTCCTAAGTTTACAAATATTTTCAATACTGATGCATTAATAGTACCGTGTACACAAAGTGACATTATAAATATGTTCATTTTCTTCTTCAGTAAACTCTACTGGACAGATGGAAACACAATTAACATGGCAAACATGGATGGCAGCAACAGTAAAATACTCTTTCAGAATCAAAAAGATCCTGTCGGTAAATACCCTTTTTTTCCTGTTTCTTTATTTGTTAGTGCTTAATTATGGACATTTGCTTAAAATACTATTTAAGTATACCACGATATTTTTTTCCTGTCCTATGTAACAGTGATAAGAACAGGTATAAAGACATGAAAAACACTGGTGTACTTCTCTGTTTCACAATTTAATATATATTTGGCCCATTCTAATTGAAATTTAGGATTTCAGTAGTTATGCAGACTGAAAAAAAGGAGAGAGCAGGGTTTTAATAAGTTATGGATATATGTGAGAGGATACTTTGGCTGGAAACATAGAACCTTCCTTGTCAGAATCCCAGCTGCATGATCAAAAGATAGTTTGGGTTATAACTTTTCACTTACAGAAAAGGGCAACAGTTGAAGCATAGGTTTCATATAATGACATAACCTCAGTTTCAGCATTTCAGAATTAATATAGTTGATGATAAATTATGGCACTTCTAGGGGGGGAAAAAATGCTCTCCCTATATATACTATTCATTTATTTTTCGTTCAGGCTTCTTTCTTTTTGGAACTATTTTTTAGAGAGTTAAAGTGGTTACGTCAATTGTTCGTGACTTATTAACGGCCCATCAATAGAGTGATTACATTTTGAAGCATTTATGGGTTTTCATAACTGAATGCATTAAGCGAGCAGAAGCAAAAATGACTTAAGTAAATAATTCAATAAATTTGACATTAGAGGAACATGACATGCATTTTAGGCCCTGAATTTAGAGATTTCATTTGGTAACTTTTATTGTTCGTTTGATTATTATTTTTTTATTTATCCACTTGAAGAGACTATTATTTGTTTATCTGGAGAAAAAGTGAAGCGTAAACACATTTAATAATATTACAACAATACTAAGAAGTAAGGCTGTGTGCAAAATTTTGCACTGAATATCCTGTGATCATGGGTCACACAGTCCCAAATTGCAGTCCTTATGTCTGTCATTGAGTTTGTTCTGAGTAGCAGTAAAGCCACTGAACCAAATACATGGTAGAATGGTAAGTCCTACTTTTATTTT
>NW_015094138.1:0-1756 GCF_001431845.1 Calidris pugnax
GTTATGCATTAGGACTTCCCATAGCTCTCACCAATTATTAGTGCAGAAAAGATCAAATATGCCAACCTGAGAGAGGAAGTTATTCCTGTGTCAGCATGTCTTCCTCTCTATTGATACCTTGGGACCCGAGCACAGGGTTTATTTTCACTTGGATGTAGTGCTTGCAGCAATTGGAAGTTTATCCCTCCACTCACCTCTACCTTCCTTGCGAGGCCCACGGGTGTGGATGGTCCCAGTGGACCTCACCACCCATCACTGTGGCGAGCCCATGTTCTTTGGGGTGCCGTGGAGCGAGGTTGGAGAGAATGGGGAGCAAGGTGCTTCCTGCGAACACGTGCTTTGCAGCAGGTCTGGTGTCTCTTCATGTCAACGGGCATCTTTTAGTGCCAACGGGCGTCTTCCGTTGATGTTAGATGGAAGAAAAAAGCGTTCCTCAGCCTAGTGCAGCACGGGAAGAGGAACATTCAAAGTGTGCTGCAGAATCTAACCTTGCACCTTACCTTCTGCATCCCATTATGCCTATCCAAAGTATTACCTGCTCACAGTCCTTTACTGACTCATGCTTGTGGAAGGAGGTCACAGCCCTTTCGAGAACGAAGGGTTAGGTCCCCAGGGATTAAAAACCTGGAAGGGAAATGTTTTCATTGAATTCCTGGCTTTGCTGGGAGCTTATACGAAGACACGGCGGTCAATACAGCAACAAAACCAGATGTGCAGTCTGGGGCGTGTGGAGTGGAATTCACTTGTTTTTTTTTTGATGGGAGAACAAGGAGTTAAAAGAGCAAGGGGTTTGCAGATAGGTGTCTGGAGAAAATCTGGAGCACCAGTATGTTCTTGGATGCTCCAGTTACGCATCCCTGCAGCGGCAAACAAAAGCTGGGGCACCAAGCCTTGGGTTGCAGTATGGGTTTGCTAATGAGGGGAAGTTACAACGTTCATTACTTATGCAGGGTCCCAGGAAAGATTAATGGCTGTGTATCCAGCTCTTCTCATAGCCCATTAATCTTCACCCATTAATGAGTCTTTATTGATTCTGTCAGGTTGGCTAATTTCCATTTCTTTCATTGAAGCTTCTCAAGTACATCCCTATCTACATTTTTTCCGGTTATCTCTTCTCATGTCTGGCCAGCTCTGGAAAAAGGAAGAGGGACCAGAGCTGTCATTGATGGATTCACTGGTCAGAACCTGGGCTGAGCTGTTTTGTCTCATTTAGCTGGTGGAAAACTAATCCAACAGAAATATGCATTTTTTTTCCCTGCATTGCCACCTTGAAATGACCCAGCAGAGGTTCCCCTCGGTGCTGGCACTGGCACAAGGATGGGGACATGGGCAGAAACATCCCTGAATCCCTCTCCAGAGCAGAGGGCAGAAGCAGATCCATGACTTCATGGAAAATACTGGGCTGGTAAATGGATATAGCTGTCGGGTTTTTTATTAGTCTGGCAAAAGGAGCTCAAATACAGTGATTTTTACTTTTTCCTTTTATTGATTTGCATGCAAATAGCTTGCATGACAGCTGTTGGCAAAAACCAAAGAGCCAGAGCTTCTCTTGGCCTGTGAATCCATCTGCAAGTCCATCACATTTATCAGCTACAGGTTTCCCATTGAATGGAGGCAAGGCATGACAGAGTAGTGAAGGGAAAAGCTAACAGTAGAGCTCTACAGCTCTCACGTTAATTGCCTATTACAATACAGCCATCAAAATAGAAAAATCTTGCATAGACTGGGCTATTTCATCTTGTGCATCAGATGTTCT
>NW_015094139.1:0-1758 GCF_001431845.1 Calidris pugnax
AAAAAAAAAAAGTAAGTGCAGGATTAGAGGTCTGATTTATAATGGAAGATGAAGCGCTGTAACAGAAAAGCAGAATGATAGCAACATGAAAAGGCTCCTGCACTAAGAGCACTAAAACATGATTTTCTTTTCAGCCTTGTGGTTGATTTCATCACATACACACTGAACTTTCACACTCACCCATAGCTAAGCCTTTCAGAGGGACGCCCGCTTGATTCAAGCGGTGAAAACGCCAGTTAACTCAGTGCAGCTGGAACACACAACATACAGAAACGTAAAGTCATAAAAAGATGGGAGTTAGCTTTTTGAAACCTGCGTTTTCCAGCACCATCCTCAAATACTGAGGATCCTTAGAAAAATAACAGCAGTTTTGGACTGCTAACTGCAGGCACCTCTTTATCTCCCTCCTTCATACGTGTCACTTTCTCTCTGCTCTCATCCTTTTAATGGTGTACACATGAGATTGCAATATTTCTCTGACTCTCAGCCACGTACACATGCATTCGTGCCAAATACTAAGAAAAGGTTTCTGTGTCACTGTGGGCTTCATTCTGTGATCTTTACATGATGTACTGTTTATTGAAGTTCGGCATGATTGTGCTCTAAGAATTTATTCATCCTAATAAAAAAAAAATCCCCGCTTCTCGGACATTTTCCTGCTTTGAGGTAAAATAATTTTCATTCTTGAGGGAATTAAACACTGTGGTTTGCCAAGCTGGCATCTGGGGTGGGGACTGAGGGGCTGATCTAAGTTTGCCAACAGAAATATTAACAAGGAGCTGGGCAATGGGAAAAAATCCCCAGAGAGCTACATCAGCTGAGTGATCATTTCCTCTTGAACTTGCTCATGGTGACAATTTCAGCAGCTGAGTCTCACCAACTCCAAAGTTAATGAAAGTCTCCTGTAACTGCTCTCATGTAAAATTCATTTTCAGTGATATTTGCAGCTGGCAGGGTTGTTAGTCATAGCAGAGATGGTACTAAGGCACCCATGTGAAAGAGCTCAGCTATTCTGTGCTAAAATCTTATAATTTGTATTATCTTGTTCACCTTCCCACCTGTTTGGATCTTTATCCCACCCTTCTGTTTAGTTTTATAGCTTCTGATGTTTTGTTCTCCCATGAATATATGTTCATACTGCACTTGGCATCAGGGAAATCACTCTTTTTTTGTGTGATCATACTGCTAGTAGCATGCATTAGTCTGAAATATAAAAATTTGACCATACCCAAAGCTGCTTCAATTCAGTTTATGGGGAAAGGGAGAATATGTAAGCAAATTACTGATTTAACATAAGTACGTGTCTATGTACAGACACTGGAAAAATAGGCTGAATTAATCAAATATATTTCCCCTTAAATTATTGATTAATGTTTAACAGAATTGTCATAAGGTTTGTGTATGTTACTTTTTCAAAAATGTTGTGATTTCCCTTTTCCAATTCAACACAAACAATCAAATAATAATCAACACAACATCAAATAATAAAAGGACCAACGGAGCAAATCAGCTAGAGCTGAGCTGTTTAAGAAAAAGCTGACATATAGTAGGATAAAAAATTTTCAGATCAAGTTAAATTTGCATCTCAGTGATTTACAAACAGGGTGCAAGTCCTTCAGTTTCACTCAGATCTTGTACACAGTGAGATGTGGAAGAAAACACCCGTATATTTGTATTTTAGAGCTCCCACATTAACTAGAAATGCTAAAGGTAAGGGTTAAATAGGCAGTTTCCTTTTTTTTCTTTTCTTTTTTTTTT
>NW_015094140.1:0-1761 GCF_001431845.1 Calidris pugnax
CCAACATTTCACTTTCATTTGGATCATGGATGACCTGCAATTGAGTCCGTCGCTGAGATTTTAACACAAATCCTGCTCAAATTCAGGAGATGTTGAATGCTTTAATTCATCTCTAAGCTTAAATTGATCTCTATGATATGAAGGCGCATGACTTCGTTTTTTTTTTCTTTATTCTAGCATATTACCACTTCAGAAGCAACAAAAAACCCCTTTATTTTGAGCATAAAGATCTACAGATGAGACAAGAGAGGATCCATGGGGGATGCCGAAGCCATGGCTGGTGTTTGGTGGGCAGAGGATGCAGCTCACCACGTTTGTCTCCCACGATGGTGACTTTAATGCAGGAGGACACATGGTGAGCCACCATCTGAGCACCCTGAGCTGTCTTATCCACTGCTACTAAAAACTCTCACTCTACTTGTTAACTTTTTCCAGGCTATTTTCTAGCAGGAGTTTCTCCACCATCCGCCCTTAGGAAGAGAGACGGGCTGGCGCGAGGGCGGACGCAGGCCTGGACAAGGGAGCTGCTTTGCTAAATGACCATGTTCCACTGCTGCATACCTCAACCCAATTAGTGTGGGGGCTGCCTGGACCTTAATTGGGCCTGACACGCGCCTGTTGAAAGAGATTCCCCAGGAATTAAAGCGCTACTTCTCTAGTTTGAGTTGGCTGGTGATGCGAAACATGACACGATTTTGGAGAATTTTCTGCGCTTACCATGAAACAAATATGCCACAGGTATCAAGCAGGCTTTGTTTTGGGGCTATAATCATATTACAAATTGAACACTTCCACATGTGTGTGCTGGCACATCTACCCTCGGCTATCTCACATGTATCTGCCCCAAGGTACAGATGCTGAGGTCTTGACATAGCATAATATAGATCTAAATATATTTTCCAGATTGCCTTAGCACATGCTAATGAAAATGAGGAGTAAAGGCCTGAAAGAAGCAGCTGTTTAAAATTTTCCTCAATCCCTGAAAATCAACTTCTTAATTACTGATAATTTAAGCATCAAAATGACCACTAACCCTCTTCTCCCACTAGACCCTCCCAAGCTGGGAGGCCTGCTTTAAGGCTCTTGGGTAAGGCTTTTTCTTAGAAGTGTAGCGTTTCATCACATTTCTTTAGCCTTTCTGGAATTAATTAGTATTAAAATAAAGCAGGAAAAAGAAGGGTGCCTTCTGGAAGTGCCTTCTTTCAGACCCTCCACTCAGACAGACAGAGCAGACACTGCTAAAGCTCCTACCCAGCAAGTTATATGAGACTACTTTTATATTTCCACAGCACCTTTCGTAATAAAAGGTTCCCAAAACTCCCCCCAAATGGATTTATATCTATAAATAGCTTCAGTCGCCATGAAAATATGGTCATTCCTGCATTAAAAAAAAAAAACCAATCAAAAAAAATAAAAGGAGGCTCTGCTTCCAGCACATGGTGGCAAAGGGATCTGTGTTCAGTCTGGTTTATGGCCATACCCGGGGGGGGAAGCTGCTCCCAAGCAAAATTTAGCTGGTAGTTTTGGGAAAAAAGGCTTCAGTCTCGCAAGGCGCAGCACACGTTCCTGAATCACAGCATGGCAGTGGGGCCTCTTTTCAGGGGTTAGTTCAATGTTAGTCTGATGAAAATCTCCATTCTGGAGTAAATTTTGCTGGAAATTGTTTTTAATTTTCGTTTTTCATTTTTAGTAATGAATTAATCTGAGTTGGGGAAAAAAAAAAAGAAAAGGAATATATTCATTTTTCTTTTTTTTTTTTTT
>NW_015094141.1:0-1767 GCF_001431845.1 Calidris pugnax
CCAGAGCTCCAGCTGCATTTCTCTAGTTTACAGCTACATCATCAACTGGCATTTCTTCCTTCCCTCTTCCCCACCTCTCCTCTAAAGCATCTCCCATTACCTGGAGGACCCGTTGCCAGCCACGCTGGATCACCCCATTTATACTTTGCACTCGAGCAGCGCTTTACATTTGCAAAGCAGACCTTAGCTAATTAATCAGATGTTAATGATTCCTCAAAGGTGCAGCGGACCAGACAGCTATCAATCCTTGCCTCTCCCTCCGTATCTCCCCCGCCTCCACAATTAGATTCCAGCAGATTTTCCTCCTACTTTGCTCTCTTTTCCCTCTGGCCCCCGGTTCGGGGGGAAGGACGGCTCAGGAAGCATCCATCAACCCTGCGCTCTCATTACCCGTGCATAGTAAGCAGGGTTTGGCCACATTTACTGCTGGTAACTCCAGCCTGGGAGCAGGGGAAGGGTAAAGCAGCGAGCACGCGCAGGGCAGGCTAACAGGCATTTGTTTTCAACTGAAAAAGCTGAACCTGTCCTTAGAAAAATGATGTGTCCCAGAGACATCCCACACTGCCCGCCCCTCACCTCGGGTTTTCCAGGCGGGAGGGAAGGTGGCATTTCCCCTGTGTCCTTGGAAGGGAGGTGTGGGTGATGCAGTGGTAGCCCCATGGCAATTCCACCTGGAAGGGGGCCAGCAGCAGGGACAGGGAGCTGCCCCCCCTCGCTGGCTTCGGCACCTCTCCAAACAGAGCTGACCTGCCAGAAAATCCTGCAAAAACACCCAATTCCCCCAAGCGGGACCCAGCTCCTGCTGCCCTGAACTGGCAGGACACGGGTCCCATGGGACAAGGTGAGGAAACCCTGCAGAAAGCACCCAAAAATCGAGTCATCACCTTTCATGGCCGGGGTCATCTCCAGGGATCCAGCACCTGCACAGGATTAGGCAAATCTCCTCTGTTCAGGTGCAACGTGTGATTAATCTCACCTGTGGGGGCTTGGCGCTTCCATTTCCTAATGAAAAAGCTGGGGGAGGGAGGAGGAAAGGGGGGGAAAAGGGCAAAGCAAAAATACAGATCTTTTATAATATGCAAAAATATTCCAAGACAATGCAAATCAAGCAATTTAGCCTCGCAGGCATTCCTCTGCGCACCGTTATTAAAAGTTCCCAGGCTGGAATTGCAATTTTCTAATCACAAGCAGGACCCAGGGCAGCCGGAGCAGGAGTCGGGGCCCTGGATGGACCTGGGGAGCTCAGGGGAGGGTCGGACCCTGCCGTGCCCACAACCTGTCGACAGCTTTTTACACGCAGGAACATCAAATATTTCATTTTAATCTCCCACTGCCCCTTGTCTTTGGTGCAGGACAAACACTAAAATTGTGCGGAAAAGGCCAAATTCCAGGGTGGGAATAGAAGACTCCAGTTAACCCCCTCCCCAGCCCTAAACTGGGAAGCACTGGGGCTAACTGGGGAGGATGAGGGGAGCGTGGCCCGAGCGGAGGAGCAGGGGCACGGGAGGGCTAATTAGCCAGCAGCTGCGAGGTATTCTGAAGGAGCATATGAAATACGTAATGATAATTACAATCATGGCAAGTCGGTGAGCAGCAGATGAACTCACTCCAGCAGTGGTGATACAACCTGACAGCCCTTATCACAGGGAACCTTATACCCAATTAGCAATTAACTGCGCTGCAACCGCCACGCTAAACACCCTGCACCCAGCCATCGGCTTGGGCTGGGAAAGCCTCCAACTCCCCAAAATTCTCCATATTCCCCCC
>NW_015094142.1:0-1764 GCF_001431845.1 Calidris pugnax
CTGTGATGCTGTGCTCCCCCTGAGGTACCCTCCATTACCTCCTAAATTTGCTTAATTTCTATTCCCATGTAGCACATAAAAAGGAGAGACAGAAAGGTTCATCAGAGCAGAGTCCAAAACATACATAGACCAGAGTCCTTCCAGAGATTTTCTGACAAACCACTGCCCACATTAATGTTCACAACGGCGAGGAACTTAAAAATTTGCAGCAGATACTTAACGTGCTGCAGGCTTAGATCCAGCTTGACAAGTTTTACTTTTGGCTGGAAAGGCAACACCTTCCTGCAGTAGCATCGAGTAGCAACCAGGAGCTCAGCATCTTGCAAAATCTTTCCAGTAACTTGAGTAATTCTTAAGTCTTATCCTGACTTTCTCTAAGGTGTATTTACATATTGTCTTTATTTGTTTAGTACACAAATATGAACTGTTAAGAGTTGCACCATGTTAACTCATTTTGGTAGTGGTTTACCCTTAAACCATCTTTGCTGGAAAACCTATAAAACTGGGACAGCACAGGATTCAAAATCGATCTTTTAATGCCCTTCAAGAGCCGTCTGAATGCACTCACACACCAAGCACAATAAGCCCTTAACCTTAATGCAGCATTAGTTTCTGGTTTTCTGTATTTTGCTAATCTGTTTTAAACTCAACATCTCAAGTCAACTCTGTTAAAAACACTAAGCTTTCCACTGGAACATAAATTTGTACTGTAAAGGCAGTTAACCCATTGAAATAACGTAAGAAAATCCTCTTTATCGACTTCAGAAAAAAATATCAGGCAAGAGCTTCATATTTCAAAAGAGGCATGAATTCATTTTGTCAGTGAATTAATTAGCCTCTTTTCTGCAGCACAAAAACAGAATCCACATAGGGTGATAACTGCTCTTGGTCCCCAACCCAATTTATGGATCCTGACAGGCAGTCTAATGGCACAGATGATTTTTAATAAATCAACCATCTCAGAGCAACAAATCAAAAGCAACAGCGACTACAAAGACTTCAAAATCCAGTTTGACAGTAGACCTAACTAAGCATGTGTGGTTTGATTTCTACCATCTACAGCCTCTGGATTTTGGGGATTTCTAGGTAATCTCACTTTTAGCAATGTCAGTGTTGACTCTTACCTGACTGAGTATTTAGCCATATAACTTTTTTATATCAAGTCACATGTAAAGAAGAAAAAAAAACCCCTCCCTCTCCCTCTTAATTTTCACAATGGAGTTTGTTCCCAGTCAAAAAAGCTTATATGAGTATTTGATAAACTATATGCAAAAGGTGCATCCTTGAAAAAGAGGCCTGAATATATTACACATGAGAATATGGAAGGATTGCTAAGTTCTCCAATGGCATTATAGCTTTTTGTTTCCAAGCCCCTCTAAAAAAGTTAGATTTAAAAATCCATTAAAGCCTTGGATTAAGCCTTTCCAGCTGACTTTTTATATAACTTCTTCGGTTTCTGTGCAATAAAAAAATCTCTTGCTGTCTTTACAAGTATCATCAATGATGTTCAGCTCTGGATACTCAATCACTCAGAACTGGCCATAAATTTAGCAATCCAGATGGAACAAGGCTGCTCTGTTGCCCTTAAAAACAGTCCCTTCTGTTTCTTCTGGAAGCATCAACCATGAAAGACAGCGTGTGTGTTTATATGTTTCACTCTGCCTCTTGCCCGAAGCAAACAATTCTCTAAGATCTGCAATTTCTGTTGCTGTCACGCATTTCACATCAGCTAGGATTTTTATTTAACCTTTTTTTTTTTTTTTT
>NW_015094143.1:0-1761 GCF_001431845.1 Calidris pugnax
TTTTTTTTTTTTTTTGCTTTTGATGCATAGTAAGTCTTCAATGTTAAAACTCCAAGTATTGAAAAGTGTACAAATCACATCTACCAGCCTGAACACATCAGCTTTGCAAACTTCTCTTGCGCTGTTTCAACCTTCAAGCTCACTTTTATTGACGATGGGAATGAATGGGATTGCAAGAGCTTTAGCCCCAGCAGTAAAGGCTCATGGGCAAACAGCTCTGGGGATGGCAGGTACCCATGAGTGCTCAAGCAAAGTTGGCAAAGCTAATTCCCCTGTCAGGAGAGGGTGAAATGAAGGCAGCAGGAGTCAGGTGCTGGTGGTTGAAGAGGGAGCCGGTGACAGAGCTGAGGCTTAAACCAAAGGCTGTCAGAGAACAACCAGCATTTCCTCCTAATTCCCAGTTTTTCCTCATGAAAAGAATCATGTGTCCCCATTGTTCAGATGGCTCGCATATGCCACGGGCATGATACAGGCAATGAAGCTTTGCATTAATCTGCTGTCCAGATTGATAACTGTAAGGGGCAGCTCATAATGACCACAACGTGATTAATCATGATACATGTGAGATACCCATGCTCATTATTACTGGCCTCCAGAACAGCACTGCTGAGTCCTGCCAATATGCTCAGTTTAGTATCTGGAAGAGACAATACTGCAATTACTGGCAAAGTATGCAGGAAAATTAAGGAGCAGCTAGTTCTGTATTCTGCGTCAGGCTAGAAAGCAGGGGCAGAGGAAACCCTGGGAAGGTAACAGCTACAAGGAATAACGTGTATTATCTTGATCTAATATTTTAAATAGATGCTGTCTGGATATGCTTATTTATTTTAAACAGTTGTCTTGCAGAATTCTTGCTCAAAGAGGAATAAAAAAGGCACTGGCATGAGGGACACACCACCTATGTAGGAGCTGATGAAGCCTATTTGGAAGGAGTGCTACAGACCTGTTTCATGTGTGATGATGTTGCCCGCTTATGAGGAAGAGAGAAATTGTCTTTCTCTTGCTGTTTTACCCTTTAGAGTTCTTGTGAGCCCATGACATTTAATTTCACATAAAACACAGCATGTGATATCTATTACACCATGATATAGGGACCCACGTGCCGTTGAACAACACAAACGTACCTGGGCATCAGTCCTTGGGAAAGTGGAATTAGTACTGTTCGTAGCCGTGCAGAGTATCACAAACATGAGAGCCTTCTCCTCCACTTCCCAGGGAAAGCTGAACTGAGTTAAAGGCTTCAGTCCTTTTCTTCAAAGACAGTGTAAAACTTCCAGATAAAGTCGTGGTCTTGTTCTTCAAGGATACTGCTCACCTGTCTGGGAAGAGGACCGTTTTTAGGCTCACTTGCAGGACCCAATGCCCACTAGAAGAAATCACCACCTTCAACTAAGAACTTAATGTATGCCTCTAAAATGTCCCCTGAATACACAGTAGTATGTATATGCTGAAATTTCCAGGGTTCACCTTAAAGTGTTTGGCAATTTCCTCCCTAGCAGTGAATAATTGCAAGAGCAACACAGCTGGTAATTATGCTGTGAACTTTGTTTCAAGAAGGTGCTCAAAGTTCCTGGTGACTGGCACAGAGTAAGACCTGTATGAAAGAAGAACCTTCTGATAAACCTCCTGTGTTCGTGAAGATCATCTTCTCTGCTCACCGAGTGTCACTCACACTGGACAGAAACCTCCTGTTCAAGAGAAACGTAGCAGCTCTGCTCAACTAATAATGAGGTTTTCTGTTCCTCCTTCATTTGCCTTTAA
>NW_015094144.1:0-1761 GCF_001431845.1 Calidris pugnax
CCCTAAGAATGGCTGGCATGAGACTAATTAGTTTGACAGGCCTGTGGGCACTTCAGAAATAGCCTGGCAAATAATCATATTCAAATCATACGATACAACCTGTCCTTTAATACTGTGCGAAGTTTTGAGTCACAGAATAGGATTCCTTTGGTTTGGCTGATGCAGTCATTGTGGAATGAAGGTACTGAAACGTTGTTCTTGGTGGAGGAGGCTTTCCCTTTTCTTGCTCAGTAATCGGTGGCCCTGGCTGATGGCATCAAGCAACTTAGTCATGTTTGATGTGCACGTTCTCTTTCCAGACAACAGCAGGCAGTTCTCTGGTGTTTTTACCTGGTTGTAATCTGGTGCCCAGCACAATCAGTCTTTTAAAGCCTGTACTGTCCACTTACGATGAATAAATTTGCTGTTCTTACTTGGTGAAATAGGTGTAGGCAAAAGCATTAATTTTCAAGTAGAAAAACTGGAGTAGAGTTTAGAGAAGGGTTCCTGTGGCGCCATAATCAAATGGCTGAATAGGAGTTATTCCTGATTTAATTATTATTACTGTGCATACAGGATGTTTGAGAGTAACTTGAATACTGTGTCCTTTATAAAAGAATCACATGAAAACTTATAAGTACAATAAATATTAAATAAGTTTAATTTTTAATAAATTAAGAAAAGGCCTTCTAAAAGTTATATGTAGTAGAATGTTTTACTAATCTTTTATTTTCTAGCTTTTTTGAGTTATATTTCCTTGAACTTGGGCACTTTTCAAATCACTATTAACTCATCAAAGAAATGTAATGTAAACCCTACACTTAGTTGCCTATATTGATAATATATTAATATTCATTCCTACATCATGTGGTTTATCTTTCTAAAAACAGACTGTATTTTAAGTGTTTAAAATATTTTCATATTAAGTATTTATGTGGTAATAAAATATAATAAGAATGTTAGTAAAAATGCTCATAAATATGAAGTAGAACTTACAGGTGTTAAAGCAGCAGATACAGTGCTAACTGAATGTGCTATGATATCCACTGGAAGTCTAATTCTTTGGAATTTCCTTACTACCTCATCCAAGGAAGCCTTTTTCAAAAGGCCCAACACTTGTGAACTGTACTTTCCAAAGGTGTTGAAATCTATAAATAAATAAGTAAATTTCCCTGATTTAAAAAGTGAAGTATTTAATGGAATTTTTTCCAATCCAAAAAATGTGTAAGACACTGGTGTAGGAAACTGCTTAAGTAATAATATTCATCTTCTTGCTCTGCCAGTCAGTTTATTTGAAGACATCTTTAGAAGTAACATACAGAGCACATTTCCACAGAACAACATCTCATGAAACAAATTTATTATGCAAAATGACTCCTCTAGGAGATTATTAAAATGAAGCATTAATTGAGAATTTGTTTCATGATGACAGACAGTCTTAATTTTTGAGCTAAATGTAGACCACAGGGGAATAGTATGAAATAATTGGTTTTTTCAACCCCTGGCGTGAAGTCACAGAGTGCTAATGTTAAGCTGAAATGAATGTCAGCTTCTAGTGCTAGAAACTGAAGTTTCATGGGGTTGTTAATACCAAATTTAAAATTCACTCATTTCTTTTCACACAGCTTTGTACTTGATACTATAAAACTCTCAGCAATCTGACCCCACCCCGTGGTGCTATGAACACGAATTTGAATTTATAAGTAAATTTTACAGTATTTTTAAGTATTCATGCCAATCATGAGCAAAACATTTGGATTGGATTCAGCTTACACAAAAAAA
>NW_015094145.1:0-1776 GCF_001431845.1 Calidris pugnax
ATTCTATTTTAACATTCATTCATTTACTTGTAGATTCTGATCCTTAAATGGAAAAAAAAGCCTGCTCATAGAGAAAAGATGATACACAATACTAACATTTTAAAGTGGGACATAAAGGAAGGAAATCCATTCTGTTTCTGTAAGAGACTGTACACTTCTATGATCTCTGAAGAGAGAAATTCGGTATTATTGCTTTTGCAAAACACAACATGGTAACAAAGTAGGAACTGGATTCTTGCCTGTTGCTTCTTTAGTGTCCTCACACTCCTCAGCTCCATTTGCAGTTCTTCTATTTGTTTCTTGAGATTAGTGCACGATGTTTGTTGCTCAGAGAGTTCCATCCTCAGAGAGCCTAGTAACAATCACACAATCATTAAGGCAGCCAGAGGCCAGCTGGATCGGGGAGGTAGGTACAGACAATGCAGCTTAAGACTGATACATTACATCTTGTTTCTGCCTCAACTCCTTCACCATTAAGTACAATAATCACTCTGGTATAAGACAGGCCTCCTACTACTAGAGAAATAACTCAGTTGAGCAATAGTAGGACGATACGGAGCTACAACAGCAATGATTCAACATTGGAATTAGAGAGGTAATTCCATGGCAGTTGTTCTGCAGACTAAATCACTGTAATTGCTTCTTCTAACCTTGAATGTGACTGGAGCACCCCTCAGCTTCCCTGTTAAGTCCACTGATGTCTTCTAGAGAGCTATAAGGCAGACTGAGGAGAGCTCTGGTTGCGTTAGAGAAGTATGACATGTCAGCAGATCTGTCATATACTGTATATTGGGAACAAGTTTTGGAATGGATCAAGTACAAGGAGAAAGAAGCTTTTATCTCTATTGTCTCCCTACAATATTTCTTGAAGAAAAACAGAGTTTATCTATTGAACATAGAAACTTCAGAGAGCAACAAATCTTTCTAGCAAATTCGAATTACTGAAAGAAAAACCCAAGAAGATCATTCAGTTCATACTTCAAGTACTTTCAAATTATTCTTTCTTTAATTAAAAAACCTTTTATAGATGAGCTTTAATAACCAGAATTCAAACCTGGAGATATTACAGGTCCTCCTAATGTAGTGTTCTGTTTAGTTCTGAACGGTTTAGGGAACTTTCTAAACTAACTAAACAATACGTAAGGAGCAACTGATCACCGCCGCTGAACTCAACAGAACAGACTTGAACCACATATAACAATTCTTCACATCATAGAAAAAAAGAGGAAAGCCATATACACTAACTACAGTGTTCCAATTTAATATACCTGATAATGCATACTTGAATGTTGTACACTGTACCACTCACTAGCAACGATCTGCTGCTGACAGCTGAGAGGTAGGTTAACAAAGACTAGTAAATGTGCATTGCTGAAATTGCAGGGTATGGAAAAGGAGATTGGCAAAGACCCGAGTTCCCAGAAAATGGGAAAGAAAATGAATGGGAGGAAAGTCAGTGCTTCTTAGCACGTCATCAAGCAGTAGGAGCTGTGCACGACATGAGACATTATACCTAGTAACAGGGTTTGCTGTTTCTGTATCTGCTCCAGTTCATCATGTAATTCTTTCTTTGCTTTCTCTTCCAAGGTCTGTATTTCCAGCCTGTGAGACTGATGTTGGATCTTGAAAGTCTCATTAAACTCCTTTTTCAAACGCTCTTCTGCCTCCTGTAAGCAAAAGACACACCCCAAAAAAACAAAGTAGTTGGAGCCTATTTATCACCTTGTTGTTTTACTCGTAATGCCAGGATGAATCTGATCTTTCATTGTAGAACTT
>NW_015094146.1:0-1765 GCF_001431845.1 Calidris pugnax
GGAATGGGGGAGAGAATCAGAAGAGTAAATGTCTTTATCTCAATGTCTGAGTTCCCTCAATTTAAAAGAGTAAAGCAAAAGCAAAGAAAAACATGGAATTAATTCAATACTCCCATTGCAGTTTCAGAGACTAAAATTTTCCTAAAAAATGTGTAAATGTGGATGTCTAAGGAGAAAACCCACAAATTACTGTCTCCACTGAGGGGAATCAAGTGAATGGCTCTTAACATGTATTGGCCACACTTCTACATTGTCTATCAGTTGTCTGTCAGTTCTACGCTATCAATTCCATCCTACAGCTGAAATACTAAATTCACAGTTTGTATTTTTTCATATTTCTTCTCAGTGTATGGCCTGGTTCAAAATTTTACCCAGTGTTTTTGGTCCTTTGCTGACCCCCAAGCTGTGATGCTGCAAACCAGCACTTCAGAGAGCCGTCCCTGTCCTTCCCCTGCACCCAGACTGATGAGTGGTGTTAAGTGAGTGTGGCACCGTGGACTCAGGTTCATCTGTGCCATTTTGCCCAAGAAATCACTCAAAAGAAACTCTGTCAATGGCCGTGGTGCCCGAGCTGGCTGCACTGGGAAGAGCATCCCTCTCCCTCCCTCCCGGAGCCATTGTATAATTGTCTGTGTAACACTGCCAGATTTGCAGGCGGTGCTAAGAAGCTGCTGGTACAAAGCATTAGCCAAGTTTTTAAATAGTTACAGTGGGCACTCAGAAAGCTGTGAACAGTGTGGGAGAGCCCCGTCAGGGCATATCGCCTGCTTTGGCGTGACCAGTAAATCGCTGCTTCTCTGGGAGAAAAACTTCCTCCGTGCTGGAGCTGTTGCCCCCAGTTATAGAACCTGCTCACAGAAGTTATGGGATTTATTTGGACATGGCAATTAACTGCTACAAGACTTCTGGCATCAATGGCACGACATCTCCCTCTGCCCCACCTTCCCAAAAATCTAAATTCTACTTTGAGTGCCACTGGTGGTGAAGGTACCTCTGGTGGTGAAGGTACCGGTGACTGTAGTGGCAAGTGATGTTCTTTGTTAGACACTTGGGATGTTTGTACAAGTTATATCTTCCCTTCTGATTTTAAGGTAGAATTCAGTGATATTCAGTAAAGAGTGGTGGATTTTGGCATCCTACATCTCTACAAATACACAGCAATGTACAGAATGTGAGAAAAATGCTGTCAAAGTCAAAACCTGTTCGTGCTAATGAAACACAAAGAGCTGAGAAAGAGAGATGAGAAGACGTTTGACTTTAAATTCTGAGCAACCTATCAAATGCTTCTTAATACTGAATGCATTATGTAATGCTATGCTTTTAGCTTTGAAATTTTTTGTATCTAATTACAGATCCCTTTTGCTTCATCACAGGATGATCCAAACCAGATATCAAAAAGTTTGAATGTAAAGTGAAGCCAGTAATATTTAATACACGCAGAACTAGGAGACAGGGGAGCTATGGGTGTGCAACAAGAGGGGATCAGAAGTGGAACAAAATAAAGCATTTGATTGCTAAAAGATAAACATTACAAAGGAAAATAGGAATTTGGAGATACAATAAAAAAGAAGAGGGAGAATGAGGAAGGTTAAAAAAAGGTCTAATGAAAAATTTAATGTGCAGTCTATTGACCCCTCAGGCTGATGAAGAGTTGTTTTGCTCTGATAGGTGCAGAAAAGAAGGATGAATTCTCCATCCCAATGTGTTTGGGTTTTTGATGTGGATACCATGGTGAGGCGAATTCTTTTAAGCTCTCTTCATGAAG
>NW_015094147.1:0-1777 GCF_001431845.1 Calidris pugnax
TTAGATATGATTATTTTCTCATGTTTTTCTTCATGGATCTTTTTTTTCTTCCACCTTGAATATAACAGGGCCTTGCTTCAAAGGTGAATGCAAGGATACAGCAATGGCAGAACAGAATGGTGCCTCTTCTCCTCTCACCATCCCTGAGCATCTCCCCAGTCCCACTCATAGCATCACCTCAGAGTCACAAATCAGATCAGGGTTCCCCCCCTACCCAACACACATGTGAATTTGTTATCAGAAGTGTATTTGTTTCCTCATGGCCTAAAAATCCTGCTCATCTATTCTGACCCCTGAGAATTCTCATTCAGCCCCACCAGCTGTGCTTGTATGTTTTCTTACCTGTTTTTTGCTGGTTTACGATGAGTTGGACTGTGGTCTATCGAAGTTATCCTATTATCCAGAAAGGTTAAAGTGACCTTTCAGTCAGTTAATGAGAAAAGTAAGAACATTATTTTGCTGCTATGTTGTTACATCGTCATGTCTGAGATGCTTGCTAGGTTAAGTTACAGCAACCTAATAGAATGCTGTGTATTACACATTTTATGCTATATAATCCTATCACAAGAATTAATATAATGTTCAACTAAAGTGATTTATGGAGTTAATAAACTTCTTCTTACACTGGTTCATATATTGAGTTATCTTCATCTGTTTGATGTATTTTTCATTTCCTAACTATGGCATAAAAATGTGATTAAGAAATTGTTGCTTGGGAGCTTTCACATCATGCTCCTGAACATTATCCTTCTGCAAGATTACATGAAATAATTGCTTCATTTTTAGTAGTAATTTTAACGGTAACACACAGACCTTTTTTTCTTTCAGAAATAACTTTAGCAAAGTAACAAGTTGCACTGCACTTAAATTTAGAGTCCTGAAGAAAAAGTGATGGCTCATTCCTCTTTGAGAGGAATTGACAACGTCTCCATTGAGAGCATGATCTTTTAGTTCCCTGAGTGTTCCTCAGAATTCGTGAAATTGAGAGTAACTGAGAGATGTCCACCATGGCTCCAGCCATTTAACAAGTCATGAAGAGAAGACAGGGTTTGTATCTGGCCCTGTATATGTGGCTGCAGCAAAAATTATTGGCTTTCAGCATGTGTTTGAATGTATAAAAGCAGTTGCATGTAGGTACAGAAAATATCTCTCAAAAACCAGTGCCTTTTACTGTCAATAAGTTTCAGTTTGACCATGGTCTGACTACTACAGGTTCCTGATGACAAAAAAAAGAAAAAGAAACCAGTTAAAATCCATATTGTTGCATATCAAATAAACAGAAAAAAAAAAGGTACTATATAAAAAAATCTGACTTCTAGAAATTATCAGTACATACTCAAGTGCACAGTAAACTAATTTTAAAGTAAGTCCATGAAATCTAATGCAATAATTTGATTTGTGTGTTTCTTACAGCTGATCTTCATGCTATTCAAGGTCTGCATACTGTTCTCATAGTTCGACAGGTTTTATTTTAGTATCAACCTAATTGATTGTTTGATCAGGCAAACCACAACAACAAAATGCCTGTTTATCAAACATTGATGTGATTTGCCTGAGAATGTGTCTCTTGAGCCTGAATGATAGGATATATGAATGTTTTATTATTACTTTTTTACCTGTAATGCATTATAAAAGAGATCAGTAGTTCATTTTTTTCAATCCAAATGGTAGCAGTAGAGAAGATTAATTTCTATAATTCTACTTTTTAATTATTCTGAGAATTCAGCATTTCAGTGTGCTGCTTCCAAAATACATAGTCTGTCACAAAAAAAAAAAA
>NW_015094148.1:0-1779 GCF_001431845.1 Calidris pugnax
TTTTTTTTTTGTTGTTGTTGTCGTTGTTTTTTAATGTGTCTTCCCATGCCCAGTGTAACGAGAACAAAAGTACCTGCTGGAATGTAGCACACGTGTCCCAAAGGCTGCGGGCAGCTGTAGAGAAAATTAGGAAAAGTGGATGGTTGGAAGTAGCGATCTCCATCAGGTGGGGAGTTTTGAAATGGAAAGAGCTGTAACTTTTAACAGTCTTTCTGAGCTCAAACCAAGAAGAAGGGGTATATGCCTCACCTAAGGGGCCCCAAAAAGTTTTTTTTAACAAAGCTTTTGTAAATACAAGACTTCCCAGGACTCTGAATCATTGGAGATTGTAAGTGCTTACTCTGTTGTGAAAACTTACTTATTTCATTATGAAAAATGACTGACCGAGCAATTCCAAGGATGCTGTGAATGTCCTTTAAGTTCCTAAAATTATTTAAAAATATTTCAGGAGTTTGACTAAATTCAATCGAGGTGTCATAAATGTTCTTCAGAGAGAATAGTATTTCTGGAGTAGGTTAGGAAATTAAAAAACTTACGTGTCAGAAAAGGACCTTGGGAGTTTACTGGTGCTGCTGCTGCTGCAGTTTACACACAGGCAGGGCCATACCTCACTGGGAAGCTGTATCCTCGCAGTAAAATGTTTTGCTGAAATGAAAGCAAAAAGCAATGTGCAACTGAAAGCAAGAACGTAATGCATTCCTGTGTCCTACCCGTCGTGTGGGTGGGATGCGGAGAAGGGTATGGAATTGAATCCATACATTAAGAATGTCCTCTAAGGCTTGTAAGTTTATGCAGCAATTGCTACAGGACGTAAGACTCCTTTGCAACAACCTTTATCCTGCTAAAATTCACAAGCTTCTATTCGATACTAAAACTACATTTGGGTGATGCAATGCAGCATTTTTAATTTTCATTAATGTGATGTGTTAACTACTTTGGACTCAGTATAGAATTGTGTACATCTGTTTCTTTACCGGGAAGAGGAACAATCTTCAATTTGCATACACCTTGGGCCAGGCTGAAAAGTTAATTGGGTGAGCAGTTGTATATTATTGTAATTGGTTATTTAATGTAAACCCATTTTCAATGTGATCTTGGTTGTTACTATGAACTGCCTGAACATTGTATATCCTAATTGACTTATATTGTATGAATTATTTATTTGTAATTGGATATCATGTTTCAAAAATAAAATTAATTTCACAAATCAGGCCCCATACGCCCGTTTTTTTCAGCGGCATTTCATTTTTATCTGTCTGAGCCTACCTTGGTGGTGGTTGTGACCAGGCTGGGTGAGCCTGTTGCTGCTGGGGTGGTTCAGACCGTGGCGTTGCAGGGAGGGAAGCCTTTTTGGCAGCGGTGGGTCTGTCCTGGTGCTCTGCTCCCTGTCCCACGCTGCCCCTGTCCCCTGTGGGGTCTCAGCAGATTTCTGTGTGGGTTGCCCCGGGTCTGTGCTTTGCAGGTGGTAAATATTCTGGCTGCTGGAGCTGGGGCTGCTGGGGCGTTTGTGCTCTGCAGAGATTGCTCGTGTGGTTTTCTGTGCGTTAACATTATCAGTAGTGGGTTTAAACGTCTCAGCTGGGCAATAATCACTTCTGTGCGCCAGGACTGTCAACTCAGGAGTAGAGGTGATAGCGGGTACAGCAGGAGTTTACAGCAGGACAGCGGGTACAGCCAACTCCTGTCTTGGGACAAATACTCAAAATAAATATGACAGTGTCAAGGTGAATGTGGGAACGTGAGTTATCCCGTTACTCTGCGTCTCCGTCACAGGAAAGT
>NW_015094149.1:0-1769 GCF_001431845.1 Calidris pugnax
CAACCCTAACCATTCTATGATTCTAAGTACAGAATAGCCACAAACATCTGTACCCTCTTTCCCAGAGGCAGAACCTGGGACACAAACATAGCCATTATATGAAAAAATACAGTGATGCCTGAGTGAAGAACCAGTGTTAGCAGCCACCTGGAGTCCCAGTGGTGGCTGGAAAGGACCCCAGGGGACTGTGTCCCTGGTTAGACCCCCAGTTTGTGCCACGGTACGGGCACAACGCCTCTCTATGTGGCAATAACGTGGACTGACTAATCCTTGTGGGAGACCCTGAGCCAAAATGACTCATGTCACATTGCTTCCTTCAGGTGAGTGGCACTACCTTTGATGGGTGGTAATTGGTCTGCAGATATTTTATGTGCAGTGTCCGTTTACATCGAAAAAATATTATCAAGGATAATATACCCCTGTGCCCCTTCCATTACAAATGCAGGTTTCATGTACGAAGTGAAATGTGAAGCCGCATCCTGTGCCTCACGCAGACTCCAAATTCCCACCAAAAAAGGGCTGTGGAAATACAGAATCAAGCCCAGGCAAAAGCTAAAAAGCTGTTTGTCCCTGTTCTTTCTCGTGGGTGATACTCAATCCCTTCCTGAGGCTCAGCACAAAGCCTGGCCAGCACTTAAGCCCCTCAGCAGGATGCTTAAGTGGCGTCGAGGCTTTGTGCTGGGTCTCTGCACTAGCGTGAATTTTTACCAGTAGGGAGAAGGGGTTGCTTTGTCCATATTGAAAAGTCCACAGCCAGCCTTCCCGGTAGTATGTCTCTTAATTTGGTTTTGATTTAATCCTTTGCATTGAGGGGATGCTGGCTGCCCGAAAGGAATAAAAGCTGCCATTCTGAGGCATGTGCCTTTTACTATCCATGCAATCCAAACAGTTACATTCAAATCAAATCAAAGCACTTCACGAGCCAAAACTAGAGCAGTTTTTCTTAACTGGCATGCCAAGTTTTATCTCCTTTTGCTAATATTTGAAGGGAAATTAAAAGTAGCATTTTAAAAGCTGAGGATTAAGCACAGCAGCCTTGGATGTGTGAACACTCCCACACCTCTTACTTCCTATGATCTACCTGAGCTCTGACTAATGGCAACCACAAGCCTTTGAAGCTGGCACCAAATCATTATAAGTTGCAATAGCTGCATTAGGAATGGTTCATCATAGAAGTATTGATGTATTTAAACAGATGTCCACTTACAATGCTAAAAGTACCTTTACTTTGGACTGTATACACAGGTTTCCCTTCAATTCTCTTCTGCTGCTCTTAGTAGCTGCTGTTTGGATGCGAGGACATCAGACACTGGCCACGTTGACTTTTCATAGTGGGTTTCTAGGGCAAGACTAGAGGATTTGGGCTGTAAAATAGCTAACAAGGAAAAAGCGGACCTGAAAAGCTCTGAAAAACTGTCAGCTGGAACATAAACCCAAAGTTTTGGTTCAGTGGCTTGGTAAATATTCCAGGAACCGCTCTTCCCTCTGTGGCATTAGGGAAGCAATCCTCCCTCGTTTTCCCTGTCTCCTTGTGGAGGCGGATGTATCTGGGACTCATTAAGGGGTGGTTACAGCAGTGGGAACAGAAGAGCTCAGATTATAGTCATGAGGCTCTGTGGGCTCCTGGTCCAGGCGGGGGGCTGCGACTCAGACATCCTGACTCAAAAACCTGCATTCCCGGGTTTGTGGCGCTGACTCACAGGCGGGCTAAGGACAAGTCCTGGGTGCCCAGATCTACCTCGTGTGTTTGGGACACACAGCACCCTCCA
>NW_015094150.1:0-1795 GCF_001431845.1 Calidris pugnax
TGCTGCTAACTCCACACTTAGAAGGTGCCAGAAAGAATTCAACGAGCAGCATGGACTAGGTTATAAAATGCCACCAAGCACCTGATGGCGATCACCAGTAGGAAGCGGGCACATGGTAGTGTCTCACCACTCCCCAGCTCACCAGGAAGGTAGAGAGGATGAGGAGCAGCCACCATCCTGCCCCTTGAAGATCCTCTCTCTGCAGCCACATCTCACCGTGCTCGTGCCTCTGTCTCTTGCACGTTAATTTAGTTGTTGTCAAAAGAGCAAAAGCTTCAGTGATGATGGGCTCTCTTCCTCTTCCTCCTCTCTCTGATGCCATACCTGGAGGTGGCAACTGAGGCTCCAGGGGTTGTGCCTGCGAATTGGCCGCTGCTTCACAGACCCGGCCAGTCGTAGAGGGCAGGCTCTGTAGTTGAGAAACTAAACTCGTACAAAGAAGTCTCCTGTAAATGTTAGTTTAGGGCGTAACGGGACAGGAGTGATTTGTTGGCCTTTAACTAGGACTATAAATGTTTGCATTTGGTTCTTTTATGACAAGAAACCCTTAATGAGGAAAGAGTAAAGAGTGTTATGCTGCCCATAACCACTGATGATTCATTAGTCAGGAGAAAATTTAAGAAAATCAGGGAAATATTTATTGCCTGTAGGTATGCATGAGCAACTGGAATATTTCCCCTCTAGAAATATAAAATAGGATTAACAGGATGGGGGGAACATACAGAAGGAAGAGACGACTGAATAATGAGGTTCCCAACCCAGAGTTGAATGGGGCAAAAGGCAGCCATGAGTTCCACTGTCACCAGTTCCGGAGCAGGAGGTGGAGTTTGGAGACCCAAGACCGAGTCCTCATAACCCCACACTTTCACCTTAGGTCCAACAACGGCACTAAGCAGCTGCACAGAGCTGTTTTCTTTATCCATCCAACCTGGATTAGCCTGGATGTCCTCATCCCAGTGGAGGAGGATAAACTCCTGTTATGGGCACCAGTAGCAAATCTTAAATGCTATCAGAAGCTACTTATGAAGGACAATGACAGATTGGCTCCCGACACAGAACACAGCATCTCTGGCTATTAATTCTCAGGTGCAACAGCAAATACCACAATCCTTTAAAAGAAAAAAGAAAGGAAAAGCAGTGCATGAGGTCTCTCTGCTGGGGTGTTAATTCTTCCTCTGGAGATGAGGCACCACCAACAGCCACGGTATTTACCACCAAATGGAGAAGCAGCTGAGGAGAGCCTCCAACTATTCACTTGTTTGAGACCTCTCACAAAACTCAGGGCAAAAACTTAGTGAGGAAAAAAACAACCCTCTGATTTTTGTGGGGTTTATTCTTTCAACACTTGGTTTCTCTAAACAGACTGGGCCTTAATACTGGAGAGCTCGAGCATGTGTTAGTTTGAGAAGGCAGCTCTGTTAATGGCAGAGGAGAACAAGGACCTGGCAGCAGGTGCTCACACCTTCCTCACCCACTCTCCTTGCCCGTGTGGGATGAAAGCAGGGCTTTGGTCAGGACAATGTGAGGGATAACACTTCCCAGGGGCTGCTGCAGCCCTGGGGGTTGTTACGGGACCCACCAGGAGTGGGACCAACCTCCACGTTCCCAAACTGCAAATCACAGGTCCCAGACAGATCTAACAGGGTTCTTGCAGGAAATCTCGACTGTCAGCTGGGCAGAAAGGTCCAGTAAGAGCAGCATCAGGGGTTAAATGTTACTGGTCTGAGGTGTGCAGTACCACTCAAGCTACACTAGTTAAAAATACACTTAGGGACCAGTGATGGTTTAAAAAAAA
>NW_015094151.1:0-1777 GCF_001431845.1 Calidris pugnax
TATTGCAATTATATAATATTTTATTGGATATATATTGGATATATGTGATTGGTGGAAATGAGAAGAGAAAAGGTGTTGGGTAGATTGAATTAGAATGTTGAGTTGCCCATCATTTTTGGATCCGTTAGAATTATACACGGAAAAGCACGGTAGGATAAAATGGAGAAACTCTGCCCTCAGTGAGAGGGATTTAGGCATCACACAAGAGGTTTTGTCAATTTTTTCCTGGGGTTAAATTTTTGATAGATAACATTCTTTAGACACAGGTGTAGTTTCTCTCCGGCTCCACGTGTGTCCCTCCCTGGGTAAATTAGTTGGGGGAGGTGGGAGAAGATGGAATGGACCTTTGGAATTTACTCCAACTACTTCGATGAATTTTTCACTTTTTCTTCGGAAAGAAAGAAAGTGCTGATTGATTTATGTTAGTTCCCTTCTCCTCAACCTGTGTCTGACTCCTTTCTGTCTGTCTAAGAGCCTGACTTTTTGGCTACTCCACAGGCATCCATCCTGAGTGGGGAACAGTGAGGAACACTGAAGATTTGGCCCAGGCAGCCAAGGTCCCTGATACAGAGTCATTCACTGTAGAAGTGAGAAAGCTTCCAAACAAGAGGCTGTTAGACCACAAGCACAAATATTAAGGAATATAATTTTTCTGGAATCCCCATAGAAATTGCTGCATGTTGTGATTTTTTTTTTTTTTTCCTTGATTACATGACTTTAAAATAAAGGGCAAGTCATATCTGGGGATGGGTTTTTGTTTAGCATAAAAGTTACCCATTCCAGATCTTCCTTCTATATTCTAAGAATTTCATAAAATGAAGTCAGTTGTCATTAATAAAATAATCACAAATAATTTACAAAAGCATAGAGGAATATTGGGCCTCACCAGGTTAAAATTATTAAACATTAAACCTACTGTTTGCTGAGCTAAAGACATGTTCTACATGGAATTCCCAGCAAGGAGAGATAGGATTTGACAGTTATGGATGTGAAGAGAAAGTACATTTCCTGAACATTTTAGAAAGTCATCTCTTTTTTTGTTGCTTCTGCCATTTTTCATCTTAACCAGATGCATTTATTCTGCTCTGGAAATTGAATTTCTCCTTCAACCTTTATTTACATTTACAAGTTAATAATTTAAAATTGAAAATCTCATTATTTAGGAATGGGTACCGGGCAGGGAAGGTACAGAACAGAGATAGAAATTTTTATTATTTACAAATAAGAATCAAAGAACTTGCTGGCTTAGGACTATAGTCTGGACCTCACAATTTAGGGCTTTCTGGGTAGGACAAAAATTGGATCTTCTTTAATCAGACCTTAGAAATGAAATTGCAGATAGCCTATGTACTGTAATTTGAGTTTACTGTTATTTATTTTCCTTCCAACAGTTTTAGCCAACCTCTAGAGCAGGGCCAGGAACCATATCCTTTACTGGAGTTGAGTTTCCTTCTTGTGACACTGACGTAAGCAGTAAATCCCAGAGCTACTCCTTGGCATGGGAACAAAGATTTCTATCTGATTGGGTTTGACCAACTGAAAAGCTGCAGCACCTGTTTCAAGCTCCTCCCACCTGGCTTAAGTCACTACTGAATCTGAGCTATTTTATGGAAGCCTTTGTTAAACCCTGGTTAGAATTAGGTAGTGAATAATTAAATGTTTTCAGTTCTGGATTAGAAATACTGGTTCGGACAAAAAGCTCTGCTCCCTGGGAAAACCTGTACAAAACCAGAACAACATCACAAAGTAAGTTTTGCTCCCCAGTAGACACCATCAC
>NW_015094152.1:0-1788 GCF_001431845.1 Calidris pugnax
CGCTTAGTGATTTGTTGTTTTGTTACATTAAAGATCCCATTAATTTTTTTATCTCCGTTTATGATATTAATAGAGCTAAGTTCCATTGCTGTAACTTGATTTAAAGGAAAAGAAATGCTCCTCGTAGACGGTACAGTACAGTTACGTGGCACTGCTAAATCCATTTAATCTTCTTAACACAAAATATCTTTTCCTCAGATGTTTTCTCTTGCTTTTCTAGTCAGTCTCATCTCAGCTTAGGTGTAACTCACAGGAAGCTTTAGTAAAAATTTCCTTCATTTTGTAAGAATTCAGCTTATTGTTTTCTTTCCAAGGTTCATCATCTTGCTAATTGTGTGCTGAAATACGGTACCCCTGTATTATAATGGGTGTAAGAGGTGGTGTGTGTAGAAGTGGCGTGGCCTTTAATTTCTAAACTGAGTTCTTGATAGGAAGTAAACTTACTGGTGAATAATGGAAAGAAATCTTTAATTGCTGTAAAGGAGATCTGTACACACTCTCATTACCCAAATTAATTCAATTACAGTTTGTACTGTTGTAGAAATAGTATATTTGTTTTAGAGCACAGTGAGAATTGAATGGCAATTGCTAAGAGGCTGGTACAATACCAGCACCCAGTACTCAGCATCATGTGAAGGAAAATCCCCAAATGGGCATTTCTGTTTCTTTTCTCATTTAAACAATGTACTAACTCGCAGAGGAAAATAATCAAAATGGGCAACTACCTAGCAACGTTTTGGGGAACAATGTTTTCATTGCTGTATTTTACAGAGAAATTAGAATAATCTATAAAATAATAATCTGAATTTCCGTGTCCCCTCCCAGCCCTGCCCCTGCGTTTCCGCGTCCTGGGCAGGAAGTTACAGGTGCTGTTTCCACAAAACTTTGTAGGGCTGTTTTAAATGAAAACACTTTTATTTTTCTTACCATCACTCAGCGTGAAGTGAGTTTGTTGGCTCGATCAGCTTCCGACTGGGCAAATATCCACCGTGGTTTTTGAAATAATTTGCAGCTGGTACCGGCCCTGAAGCCGTTCTTCTGGGGGGTCCCTGGGGAGCAGCCGGGGATGGCTCTGGGACACGAGGTGGGATTTGGAGCTGAGTCCCCTGGGAGCCCGACTTCATGCTTCAGATGAAGTATTGTGAGAAAAATACTGGTCCTGGACATGAGAGTTACTGTGTCCTCCCCGTCAGGAAAACAGCAGGGTTTCTGTTGTGCTCTACTGCTACTTGGGGAGCAGGTGGGAGAGAGATGTGGCTCCTAAATCATCTTTACACCCCAAATGCCACCGACATTTGGGCAGCTAGGGCAGGTAAAGGGATTTCCTTGGTGTCTGTCGGGTGGCACCTCTAGTGCCTCGTGTGAAAATATGGCTATGGAGAGGAGTTCTAGGTCTTGGTACAGCCAGTGTTCTCCTGATGCAAGTCTAAATGCTACCACCCATGATTTTCACATTTATTGTGATAAAGCAAATAAAAATAAACAATCCGGGTGCTCACCTACTTCTGAAAATTATAGGTTTATGTCTTTGTCAAACACTGCATGTTTACCTTACGGTTTAGGTTAAGGTGTCTGTGTAATTTATTTCTGCAGCTCTTGGCATTTGCTGCTTAAAGGTGTGTGCATTCAAAGAAAGAAAATCAAGCTAATTCAAAGTTAATTAGTCGAGATTTAAATTAGTTCAAGTGTGAAATATTTCTCTGGGGGAGCACATGTGAGGAACTGGCCAAAGCCAAGGGAAGGGGCCCAGGGAATGGCTGGGTTTGTGGGGTGATTTGCCTGCCCCCC
>NW_015094153.1:0-1789 GCF_001431845.1 Calidris pugnax
ACATCTAATCTAAATCTTCTCTAACCTGCATTTTCCCTACCTGCAACTTGATGAGGTGACTCCTTGTCCTTACCCCCAGAGATGCCGTGACGAGGTCATGAAATTAATGACAGACAAGTGATGACGCTGCGTATCAGCAATGTTTGAACTGCTGAGCTCCTGCTGAAGGTTGGTTCCCTCGTTAAGCACCTTCCAGCACCAGGCACAGCCTGGGACGCAGCTGATAGCATTTTTATCAGTTTTCCAAGACATTAACTGCTGGACTTGCTCTTCTCCCAGCCACCTGCTATGCGTTGCAGGTTAACAAGGGAGCAGAGAGCAGGCACAGAAAACAAAAGGGATGCTCTGCTGGGAGGAGATAAGGATGGAAATATCCCTATGATGGTGACCTTAGAGAGAAATTGCCACATAGCTAGATTAATAGTACTGACAAGAGGCAGAGCTTCTGCTAGCCCCAGTCAAGATCTCCTTGGACTGGGACAGGTAGGAGTGAGGCTCAAAAGGTACTTGGGGTCTCGTTAGGGTGGCAGCCTGTGGGTCAATCCCCTTCACAACCAAACGATGCTCCCAACACACTGAACTGCCACAAGGGATGTCACGGCGACATGGGTTATCGCTGTCTGTACCGAAGTTGCTTACATTCAGGGGGGAAAAAAGACACCACTTCTTTCTTTAAATATTTCTATTTCTTCTGGCCTTGAGATAACCTTGTCAGGAATTCATGCCACTGCAGCTCCTTGTGGTGGTGGTTACCAACTCTGCTGCCAGGAGAAGGGTCCCGTGTTAGCATCATAGAATCATAGAATGGTTCGATTCAGCTAAGGTTCAGCTCTTGGCTGAAGTTAAGATTCAGCCCTTGGCTCGGGTTTAACCTCTTTCTGGCAGAAAAGTCAAGATGAACATGGGTATGAATTTAAAACCAGGTCAGGCGTTCAACTCATTCAATAGATCCTTGGTGGGACATGTCAGTCTAGCTTGAGCTCTGAAAGCTCCAGGCCTGACATTTGGAGGCATCTTTTTAAAAATTTCATACATACAAAAAGAGCACAAGGTCAGAACTAGGCTGATCACTGGATGCGCCCTGCAGGATCACAGCCAGTGACTCAGAAATCCCTGATAGAAACCTCTAGCCCCTGTCTGGAAGAAGGCATCATGGCGAGGTGGATGGAGCAGAAAGCTAACCATCTGCAGCAAGGGAGAATTATCTGCTGTAATGACATCTTTCAAATCAATAGGCCTGGATACTCACTGCCAGGAGCCATCAAGAAATGACCTGAGGAGCCATTAAATCTAACAAGTCTTGGGGAACCTCAGGGAAGAGCAATGTGCTGGCACAGGGCCTGGGTCATGGCAACGTGGGCAGAGGAAAAGGGGACAACCAGAAGGGTGAGTACCATCAGCTCTTAGCAAAGCAATAGAGCAGTTAATTTGGGATTTCATCAACAAGCTTGTGATCCAGACAAATGCACATATGTCTATAAACACAGTCAGATGGCAGAGCAGGAAACCTTCATCAGCATTCATCACGTTTCAGCCTCTGAGCCTCTGCTGATAAAGGCAGCTGTGGTGGTTTAAGACGTCGCGGTTCCTCCAAGGCATTCCTCTTTTTTTCCTTCTAAACTGCATGAGATGAGATTAACAAAACATGCATTAAACGGTGTCAGAACTGTTCCCCTTGAGAGATCTTGAAACGTGGCTGTAAAAGGTGTGGGGTTATAACCCTTTTCTTACCAGAGATGGCTCAATGTGAACAGAGAAGTAGAATCACAGAATCACAGAATCATAGAAT
>NW_015094154.1:0-1796 GCF_001431845.1 Calidris pugnax
CAAACCATTCTATGATTCTATGATAAAAGCATCAGTAATTTCTGATTTAGAGAGATTAAAACCAAAAGTTAAACATTAAATGTACATATTTTCCTGAAATCTAGTCTAGAATTTTTATATTTGGAAGTCTAACATACTCTTTTTGCAAAAGTCTCTCTCTCCTCCCCTTTTACGCATACTGGAGGTGCTGTGTGCTGGGGCCTGGCCATCTTTCAGGTGACTGAGTATAAATCCAGTTTGAATGTTAGTGCCTCTCCTGGGCTGGTGAGAACAAACCAGGCCCTGAGCTGGTTTGGGGTGGAGGTACCTCCAGTATCTTTAGTAACAGCGGCGTTAGGGGAATGTCCTGTGCAACCACAGGAGGCTTGGTGGGCGGCCAGCAGGGTCCGTGTGGGCTCACTGGTCGAGGTCTTGTGTGGAGTGGAAGTGGCTGAACTGCAGCTGGATCCCAGGTTGGAGTGTGAGGTGCTGCAGCTGCGTTCTTGCAGGCTCCTGCACGTGGTCTCATAAATCCAAACTGGATTTGAGGGGAAACCGCTCTCGTCTGTCCGCGTCCCTGGCTCAGTTAATCTGCAAATAGGATAAACTGCCCATAAATAATGGAGAGTTGAGAGCAGACTGCCTGTTCCAGATAAGAGTTAGAACACGCGGTATAAAAAGGAGATTTTTAGAAAAAGTCAATTATACCGAGTTCACCTTCTTGTCCTTACTAATTGGGGCACTAGCATGCAATGCCAAAATCTGATATGCTATTGTTCGAGTGAATAGACTGCTGTTTGCAGGGAGGTTCTCAGGTGGTTATTTTGAGTCCACTTAGGCTTCAAAGCCTGGGCTAACTTGAAACACAGGGATGGAAGAAACAAATGGAAGTCTCAAGGGATGCAAGTCTCTTTTCATGGCTGATTAGTAGTAATTTTTCAGAATCCATACCAACTGAAGAAAACATGAGGTAGATTTATTACGTGCTATATTCTTGTCGAACCATTGTTTTCAAATAGGAATTATATATATATATGTATGTGACCAAGTGCAGCCTGGCAGTTTGCCACACAGAATTAACAGTGGGGGCTGTTCACACACTAACACGTGGTGCACCAGAAGCACTGGCAGGAATGGGGTATGGGATTGTGTCTTTTGAGGTGCAACTGAAACGATAGAACAGAGATGAATGGAGTATTTGGATTTTTTTAGATCAACTGTTTCTTAGGCAATTTGTTAATATTAAAATAAACTGTACTGAACTCAGTAAAGGTTTTTTCTTTCTACACTAGGTGTGTGATAACTCTGTTGAAAGGGGGGTGTGTGTGAGTGTTGTTAAATCACAGCCTATTTTCCAGTGCATTTTTTAGTCTTTAGTGAGGACAGATGCGTTCCTGTAGTGATCTGTTCTTGAGCGTAGCATCCAGAAGGTACTTTACACTCAGTTGTGTTAGTCTGGAGTTTGCAGTCTGTTAAAATACTAGTTTTGTTGGTCTGAAGTAATTTTTATAGACATAATGTAATTCTCATGAAACTAATTCTGAGAGCTTAGGCGCACTTAGCCAGCATCTCCTACAATTGTTAGAAGTGCCAATTGTTAAGTGCTTGTTTACATGAAGTTATCATAACACATTTTTAAGACTTCAAGTTCTGTTTAATGTCCCGGTGAATTAAAAGCCAAGTATCCTCACAGATTCCAGCTGTGTGAATTTTTCCAAAGGTTTTGGCTTACACCTTTCAGCAGGCCCGTGTATGAGGCCATTACTGTAGTTAGTGTGTTATCAGAAACCGAGATAAGTTCTTACATTTTTTTTTTT
>NW_015094155.1:0-1789 GCF_001431845.1 Calidris pugnax
TCATTGAGTTCCAGGCCCCCTGCCATGGGAAGGACATCTCCCACTAGTTACTGGGAGGTGTCACAATGACAGCGGTGAAACACTGCAACAAGTTGTCCAGGGAAACTGGAATCTCTCAACTTTGGAACTACTCGAAATTAAACTGAAATTCAAAATAGTGTTTGTAAACAAATATTCAAAATACACACGGGACTCTAATACCTTCAGGAAATCTTAACAGTGTAAAGGATGAGCTAAGAAGAACCCCCCAATTAGGCTCCTCAGCAAGGAGTTCTCAGGAGCTTCCTCTGAGAAGTTTACAGCTCCATTGTTTGGCTGAGGATGGCCTTTGAATAAGCTACAAAAGTGTCACCTTCTCTTTCTCACATGAAACACCATTCAGTTTTAGAACAGATGTAAACTGCAATAAATACAATCCAGTATCCTCGTGTCCCTTAACAATCAAATGCACATGTTCACCATTTCAAGTCCATACACAAACAAGAAGAGGAAACTATGTCACTGCCAAAAAACACTGCCTGCAGGACAGTTATACCACTGTCTTGGGAAAAGTAGGAAAGTCAAACCAAATCGGTTTATTCCACATCCAACAACTTTACCTTGTGCTGCTAAAACACTGTTATACTACACAGTTTAAGCAGTCTTGACCACTGTTGAAGTTTTTAAAATGAAAGCTTTCTGCTAGCTTATAATCCATGAAATACTTTAGTTGCAAACTTTATTTTACCTTGCCTTAAATAAGTAAAGAAAACCTACCCAAACTTCAGCAACCCCAAATTATTAAGTACCACATTTATACACCTGTTGAGAAACTGCATCAAGCCGTGTGTACCGAGTATAGCACAGCAGGATCTGCTGAAAATGCATGATACCCAACCAGAATATTACTGAATGTATTTTTCTGAAAGTCACACATATATTCTATTTAAGATTAATGGAATTACAGAAAAGTTAGCGTGAAAATATTTTATTAGTTATTTCTAGCAATTGTATAAAAGCCAAGTCACTGAAGTTGCTGATTTCACTCAAGTCACTATGTTATTGTGATCCAAAGTAACCGGCAGTTTAGAGATAGAGAAACAGTTTTTTTCTCACTATCAAGGGAGGATAAGTTATCTTTTGAGACTAGGAAGGAGGCAAAAAGGAAAAGTAGGAAGCAGAGTGCCTCTAAGAATGCTTAGAAAAAATCAAGGCAAAGTTCAGACTAAACAAGGGTGCATTTATTTTTCCACAGTGCCTTCGTGCTGAGTCACGGCACTTAAATTTCATCTTCCAGGACTGATACTTACTGAGATTTGCTTCCAAGGCACCAAAACATTAGGGGTTACTCTGACAGTACTAAAACCTTCATATTTGCATTAAGGCTTACAGCCTATATATTACCCAAGCTATAGGATCCATTCATTTTTCTCTGGAAGAAGAAGACAGCTTCAACTAGACAAAGGATGTATTTCTCTTCTTGGGTTCTCTACCTCCAATGCTCCTGACAGTAGAAGGCACTCATTCCAGTGTGGAATGGAAGCATTATGCAAACAGCCTACTCCAAATTACATTTTTACCTCGAGTATGTGTTTTCCTCTAAACTTGTGTTCAACCTTAACTCTAAAAAGCAAGAAGCAAACAAAACCCACAATAAATCTGCTAAGAAACCTGAACCTCTCCAACCTGAAATGCATTCCTAAATGGTAAATTCCTAATTAAAACCAGTGACATTTCATGAAGGTATGCTGATTTAACAAAAAAAGAAATACACTTTTTCATTTATTTAACTGGGTTACCATCACTTTAA
>NW_015094156.1:0-1802 GCF_001431845.1 Calidris pugnax
CTTAAAATAAATATTCATCAGACAGGCAAGTTTAGCGCATTAATATTTAAACTGTTATTGGGAAAATACACCATCATGATAGCTTGTAGTGTAATATTATGTACCATTTATATCTAACTAGATAACATTGTTTAGCTTAAATTAATTCTGTTGGCTTAATTAATGCTATTACTTTAATCCATTTAGAAAGGAAAAGAAAACAACCAAGGAAAGAGTGATGGTATCAGATAAGACAACAGATACAATATGAATTTCAACTTTCTGAAAAGCTCCCTGTTGTACAAATGATGCAGTGATTGTCTTAGTCTCTCTTGGGACTCGTGCCAAAGCTTTTAACTGTGGTTCCACTGGAAAAGATGCCCGTTTAGTCTGTTTTGTTTGGGTTGCCCCTTCCAGCCCCGAACAAATGTGCTCTAATGGCTGTTTTGAATGTAAAAGTCAGCAGGAACATTTGTCTTCATGTCTGCCATGAAACTGGCTAAATTATCCGGATCTCTCAAAGAGTCAATATAAATTAAAAATACGCAAAAGGTTTCTAAGAGAGTGATTGCTATTCTAGCAAGTTCATTAGCCTTCTGAGGAATGCTGTTGGCAGGCTTTGTTTAGCAGAAGTCCAAAACAAAGTAAACCAAAAATGTCAGAAAATGAATTGCAAATCACTTGGCAATATAAATGTGACATCTAGGATGTAGATGACGAATAATTTGGGAAAATGTATATTGTTCCTTCAGGAATCTTAACTGTGCAAGGGGGAACTATACCAAAGATTGCAGCAGAGATAGGGGAATAGCTTGATTAAGCGAATATGGGCAGTCCAGCTTTTCTAAGTGCACCAGCAAAACCAGACTCCAGACACTATTTAGTTTGTGGAAAAAGAGAGGAGTTCTGCAGTCAGGGCTTTTTTTTTTCTTTTTTCCCCGAGCTCCCTGTATTCATCTCCTGAGTGTTTTCAGAATGTATTGGGAAAAAAATGCTGCTAAAAATTATTTTTTCACTCAAATTTTGTGAGACTAAGCTGACGACCAGAAACTCAGTCAAAAGGAGGAAATGAGTCTCCTAAACTGGAGAGGTGGCAATTACCTTCCACCTCCTTCCCCAGAAAAGGGATGTCAGCACAATTCGGGTACCTGCAGGTGCAGTCACCTGGAGCATCCATTGTCAGCTGCTGCTGAGGGAAGGGAAGAGGCTGCTCCACTACCATTTAATATATTATTTTTTTTGATAAATTTTACATGCCCTTCCTACTGTATTGTTCCCATTATTTGAAGGTTCATAACAGAAACAGAGCAAATCATGAGTTTTAACTCCCACAGCAAAACATAGTGGTCAATCTCACAAGAAGGAGAGAAGATTGCAGATGACACAGGCAAGACTAACATGCCCAGTGCCTTTTCTTTGGTCTTCTCAGAAAGGTTAAATGTGACAAAAGGTTTTACATGATCAGAATTAAAGACGGAGCAGGAATGCAAAGGAGAGTAGGGAAGGAACTGAGTATTTAGATTCAGAAAAGTCAGATTTAAAGCCTGTTTACAAGGTTAAATGACCAGGCAATAAACAGGGATTTGAATTCATGGTATGCTATCTGCTGTGCATTAACTCCCCATATGAAAAGTCTTAGTGTTTAAGAGAAGCTTTACGTGAAGCAGCTTTTCCAGGTCAACAAGGTCTCACAGAGTTTACCCCAGCCTATTTAAAGATGCATTTCCTAAACCAGCAGTGATTTGCTTTGAGAACTCCCAAAGGGTACAAATAGTCCCAGTAAACATAGTACATCTCTTTAAATGAGAAAGAAAAAAAAAAAA
>NW_015094157.1:0-1803 GCF_001431845.1 Calidris pugnax
TTAAGGTCCCTTCCAGCTCTAACCATTCCCTGATTCTAGGACACGAGCAGGAAAAGGGGTAAGACCAGGACCCCTAAACCCAGGGAGGAGCAGGCTCTGCTGGGACTCAGCAGGCAGAGCCGGGGTGAGAGCAGAGTGATGGAAGGAAGCTCCAGGTAACGCTTTTCTAGGGATGAGTTAAAATCTGCAGTATGGCTTCTAGGTACATTAAGCTGGTACCAGCTGAGTTTCACATTCTATCCCCTGACACCAAGAGGTTTAAGTTTCTGAAATGACATTACTCAGACAGCGAGGGCCCCCAGAGCTGTCAGTATGTATTTATACCCCCCTCATCACAATACCATTTGGAAAGTGCTTATAAATATCTGGTGAATTCCCACAGGAATCATGACCACGTCTCCTCTGATTATTAGTTTATTACTAATATACTGGCCCTTAAAGGTGAGACTGAGGAAGTAAAGCAAAAATCCTAAAGGACTCTGACAGGTACAGAAAAATCCAGCAAGTTTTACTTTCATTTTAAGAAATACGCTGTCAGTTTAGACTGTGCCTCCACCTGGTTCGATCTCTGGATTTCTCTAATTATTTACAAATTTTCAGCCAATAAAGCCAGTTATGTGAATTACGAGAAAAGACATAACTGCAACTGTGGAAGCACTTAAATTCAATTACACTGCATTTCAGTTTTAGCCCTTGGATTAGGGGCATCTTATGACACACAGCCAAGTTTCCAAGCTGTTGCTTATAGCTCTAAGGAGCCTGGCTTACAAGAAAAACACTGAGAACATAATCACACTGTTTAAGAATATTAACCCCTTTTTTGTCAACATTTGGCTCAACAGAGCCTTGGATAAATATAAACCCCATCTGTGTACGTTTCCTGACACTTAAGTAGACGCATTTATTTACGCTTTCCCCCGATGCAAATGGAGCAGTGATAAATCCTTGGCTCCTATTTCTGTTATCGGTACAGCCTTTCTATAATCAATGAGCCCAGCATGAACGTGTTTATTTGTGAAGTGTTTTCAAAGAACAAGCAAAAGGGCACTGTTTTATTGGCTCAGCTAACATAAGACCATAGTATAAATAGTCATTGAACAAATATTTAAATGTAAAGGGTATGCCCTAGTAGTTGTCCTAGTCCCCAGCCCCCCTTATCTCAGCAAGCTTAAGAGCGTATTTGCTGTTCAGCCCAGGACTGTTCTTACACACCAAGGTTTCTGCCTCGAAATTTCAGTCTTTTTCATCTCAACATGATCCAAGAGACAACAGAACACTTTGCTGCCCAGAGCAAACACCTAAATAAATCAGATTCGAGGTATTTAGAAAATCCCTAAAGGCCAATATTTAATGCTTATCTTCAGAGAAGTGGGAGAATTTGAAGATTTTAACTTTTACCTCCCCATACATCACAACCAAGCTGTGTGACCACCTGCATCCTATTCTCGGAGCAGGGAATTAAGAGCATTTGTGACAGTTCAGTGCCTGAGAATGATTTTTAAAAGAACTAAATACATAAAACTTACGTGCAAGTCTTACACTGAAGAGGATGGCTTTACCAGAAAGGGAAATGGCAGGAAAACTTCACTAATTGCAAGAAAAAACAAAAGCAGAAAAGCAATTACCCTAGTCACTGAAATATCTGATATCTGTGTAATTTTATAGATTGCAAAGTCATGTGCAAGACAACACAATTTTTATGTTTAGCACTTAAAGCAGTACAGCTTCCAGTGTAAAAAAAATGTGAGATTGGAACTCACATCTCCTAGGCACGTTTTGTAATCATTAATGTTGGAACAACAA
>NW_015094158.1:0-1804 GCF_001431845.1 Calidris pugnax
AAACAGTCTTAACAAAACATGCACAGCCAAATAGCATACTTTTATATAAAGAAA
Organism: Calidris pugnax; assembly: GCF_001431845.1. Lineage (NCBI taxonomy): Eukaryota > Metazoa > Chordata > Aves > Charadriiformes > Scolopacidae > Calidris > Calidris pugnax. The sequence continues at coordinate 55 of NW_015094158.1, forward strand.
TACTCACTAGATTTTGAGCTAAAACAGTAGTGGATGGCAAGAAGTAAAAGGCTCATTATCAAGAGAGAAAATTAACAGCTTATAAATTTAAACATTACATTGGTTCAAAAAAAGGCACTCGGCACAAAGCTGCTATTAGTGTGAACAACACTTTTGACATCAGACCCTTTTGGCAAGTATCATTTAGTGCTACTACCAATTTGTGACCTACAGCCAGAGCTGTAGATCACACCAATTGTAAAAATTATGACGTTTATCAGTGGATAAAGCTACAATAATATGCAGTTTAAAATCTTCATATAGTGTAACTTTTATATAAAGGCCTTGTACATAAGCAATGTAACGCATGCAGTTTTTCAAAGAAGTTACAAAGTGCATCCAGAAGTTATTGGGGAAGTAGTTTTTATTGAAAGCAGTAAAAATAACAAAAAAACTGCGGCAATTCAAATCCTAAAATAAATTTTGGACAATTAAAAGATGTTTTAAATTCACATTAATTTTGAACTTGCAACATCAAAAAAACTAAGTTCAGTTGTGTTTTATATGTTTTTATACACGCACAGAGAATACTAATATTGTTGCCAAAGGAACAGCTCTTTTTCAAAGTTTACCTATATGTACTATACTTGAAACAACAAAGCATAGTCTCATGAAAAAATTCATCGTGACCTATCTAGGGAACACTTAGAACTGAATGATTGACTAGAAGGGTGAGAACCTATCAGTCTTCAAAATATCCAATAAGGCATTTAAAACGGTGATAAAAATTCACCTACAGCACGACTCTGAATTAAGGGACACATGTAAAGAGATGACATTTTGGATATTTTGCTGAGAGATTGCTGTCCTGGGACAACAGAAACATCTTAGATATTTACAAAGGGGAAAATGGCAATATTTACAATAGTCCTTAGTGCACAGAACAAAATTCCACGAATGTTTGATTTTTAGCACCAAGAAAGCTTCTTGCATAAGCAAACTTCACTGGCTACATCTCAGTTGCACACAAACAGCACAATTGGCAAACTGCTCTGTTTCACTCTTTCAGGTAGTTATAAATATGGCAGGCCCAGCACAGCACACACCATGAAGGGAAGAGGGAGAAATCCTGAATCCCATGGAGCGTTCAACACCAGTTGAAGAGAAATTAGAACAGGTTTGACTTGGCTGAAGATGCCCTGTGACTGTCTTTCTCCCCCTGCTCTGAAAGAGTCAGGGTTTCACAGCCAGGCTCCCACCCTGCTGCAACCCAGATAATGCAGCACATTTTGCAGAATACATAATAATTTACATTTTATACAGAATTCCAGATTCCATGCATTACTGAATAAGCTATTTTTAATGATTTATCTTTGACGTATGTATTATGCACTGAGAAAGACGTTCTGGTCATAATGCTGACTTTATGCTAGTAAACAAGGCCTAGACTTTTTGAAGCACAAGGAAATTAAGTGAACCCCAATGTATTCTGAATTTACTACTGTTTAAGTGTGCCTTCACTGAGAAGCATGGATGCAGCTGTTTTTCCCATTACTTAGCAGGCTAACACTCAGATTTTAGTGTGAAGACACAGGAGCTGAAGTCCTCTTGCAGTCCTACCATGTCACACAACAAGCTGGACAACACCACACGGACAGAAGACAATGCTTCTCCTCATTCATCTTCTGTGGAGGCTTCATACCACTAGCTTGTGCTTCTGCCCACTTCCAACAACAAGCACATGGGACAGAGGCCACAGCATTGCCCCCTC
>NW_015094159.1:0-1801 GCF_001431845.1 Calidris pugnax
ATCTGTGACAGACTTTCAGCTGAGGACAACGGGGACTGAAAACTGGCGTGGCATCCAAGTGACTTGTTGCCTTGTTTAGTGACCAGGCCTCAGGTGGGAACATCAAAATGTCTGTGTGGACAGCAGGCAAAGAGTGACACCAGGGCTTAGGAGAGCACAGCCAACTGATAAAAAATAACCATGCCCAACATTGTGTTCCACTCCAGGAATTATACAATAGCTCAGCCTCAGGAACAGCCACAGAAGCCTCTGCACAATTGCATTTAATCATCGTGACACTAGGATTTTCTTTCCCTGCCACCAGCAGGGGTAGGCAGAATACAATACACACTACTTAAAATAAATTGGAGGATTATCAGACCTTTCAGAACTCTCTCAGCACTACTGGGTCTTATGGAAAGGACATACATACAAGGAAGCAAGGGCGATCATCAGAAGAGCAAAACCACAACTGTAAAACCACAACTTCACCAAGGGCTGCCAACATAAGATTTCTCCTTAAGCTCTGTACAGGCATGTAAATCCCCCACAAGTGATAACCCAGCACAAGCAGAGGACAACTGTGTGAAGAGGAACATAAGGTTTACTTTGACAGTATTTATTGAATGGAATGGTTTACATATGTCACAATCTTTGATATGGACAAGGCTCAAATTATTCTGGGCCACCCATATGAAAAACTATTTAATCAAGAATGCAAGATTGTGGCGGGTGTTTTAATGTTTTCCAAGGATCTTGCATTACTGGATAATTTTCTTCTGCTGCTTCACTTACTTAACAGTATAGCACTCAGCTTTGGGTCTAGAAAGAATACTTGATCTATCTTAAGATCACACGGGGATGGTAAGAGCGATGGAGCTGGAAAAACACCAAACAAAAAACCCAATCGTGTTACAAGCCTGTCAGCCAGAATCACTTACACAAGCAGTAAAGGAGATTGCCTCAGTTTCTGTAAATCATCCTAAGGACAAGGGTTTTAACACAAAAGACTGTAAGAGGCCTGAACGTGGCAACAGAGCTGAACTGACAGCCTCAAAAGGAAAAAATTTCCCCCCCTGAAATGTGACTTCCATTGAATTCATCAGCAAACTGACCTCCTACCATGCTCCTCCACCAATGCATTTACATTGGCTTTGGCTTCCGTAACTCAGAATGGAGACTGACTGCTCAAAAAGCCTGAGACATTACTGCTGGAAGAAGAGAGGCGAAAGGCAAGTAGGTCAGCTAGTGCAGACAGCAGATTAGGTGTTTCACGGCCATCAGAGAGAAGGGAGAGAAACATGCATCTCCTTGTCAGCTTGTACATTGGAAATGCATTGCTTGTCAGAAATGGTATTTTAGATTCTGGACAGAACTACTCTACATAAACTGATTTTGACCTTCTGAAGCAGGTCAGCAGCTAAGTACCCTCCAAGAATGAAAGGGTAAGTCTACAAAGCAGTCTGCAATTATGTCAGGCATGGCTGTGCCAAACTTCAGGTGCCCACTGACCTCTTCCCCACCCGTTTTAGTCCAAAAGCTCTGTATTAGTCACCTAAATTTCTTGTACAGCATACAAGGAGCTCGGTGTCATCAACCAGGACCTGTACACGACACGTTGCCTGTGACATCTCCCACCACCAAGCCTGTTCTCCACAAGCACAGCCAGAATCCTATCACATTTATCATAGCTCCTATCACGTTTGGGTAAACTGCAGAAAAGCATCAACTTTCTGGTGGAATTCACAGCCAAATCTCTTTTAAACACAGCCTATTTGGACTACCAAAAGTAACAGTTGGGCTACACTTCTCCAAGAAAGGA
>NW_015094160.1:0-1827 GCF_001431845.1 Calidris pugnax
TTAGGGAGGAGTCTGAATACCCTTCTTAATTTTGGGTGCAGGCATTGGCAGAAATGCAAGCGTTGATCCTCAGTTGGAGTGAAGACCCTTGGCTATTTGCGTTGCTCTCGAAATCCTCCTCCAACCCGATGCTGAGCCTAAAAGCAAAACTTTTGGAATGGGGATTTGGGAGCTGGTACTATCCTGGATAAAATGTGGTACACGTGGCTTTGGGATGGTGGTTGGGTGAACGATGGGAAGGAAAGTCCCCTGATGTGGTCGAGCACAAAGGGGACACTTTGGCTCCGGAGGCTGAGAGAGGTTTGTGGGGAAGCATCCCTGCATGTATGTCCTATTTTTAGACTTTTCCTGAGTCATCTGTGTTCCCAGTGCCAGAGAGGGCACTGGATGCACTTTTGGGCTGACTGTGAAGTCACTCTTTCCATTCTTGTGTTAAGCTTTTATGAAGACAGAGAAAACAGGTTCCCCCTCGCTCTCGGTGGCTGGGGAGATGGTGGGCAAAACAATTCATCCAGGCAGGGTTTCCACTAGTACTTTTCCATGCACAAGCAGTGTCCTGCCTTGATTATCTTTCCATTAAGGCAATTTATGGGGAAAGTGAGACTGGTTTGAATATGAGAATGGTGCAATCGGTGTGCTGAAGTAATGAGTCTGGATTTCCAATGCCCACATGCACGGACCAAGGATGAAATGAAGATGGAGAAACCCTTTATGTCTTGTTTGTGCTACGAAGTTTTGAGAGGCATCATTAAGACACACCGGCTACTGGGCCTTTTCAGGCAGAACGGATTTAATATGTACCACAACCATGTGAAGCACTGAATAATTTAGACTGGAAGGGACCTCTGGAGGACTCTGTTCTGCGCCTCCTGCTCAAAGCAAGGCCAGGAGGAGCAGGTTGCTCATGACTGTACCTGGTCCAGTTTGGAACATTTCCAAGGATGGAGTTTTCTCTCTTCTCTGAACCTCTGTTTTCACGTTTAAGCACTGACTTGATAAAAAAAAATCCTAACAAAAGAAGTAAATGAGATGTGGTATGAAGTGGTTGGCGCTGAGGACTTCAGGCCCTTGACAGAATTAGGTCCCTTTGTCACCGTGAGCTACGCTCCTGGAGCACTTCTTCCTGTCAACTTTTGTATGAAAAGCATCTGTCCTGCAGGCTCCGCAATGTGTCCCGAAGCTTGGTGAGAGGAACAGCTGCATGATTTTTTTTTTTTTCCCAAATGTAGACTCTTTCCTTGGATTATAAACCCTGTGTGCATGTTCAGCATCGGCTGAACCATCTCCTCTAGGGGAGTGCTAAATCTCATGCTTTATAGCAGAGCAATTTCATGAGAGCTTTTTAAGGGCTGAGTCCACAGGGACTTTTAAATTTTATCTGGGGCTCTCCCAAATCCTTCCCTCCCTCCACTCGCTTTGTTCCAACGGGGCCGTGACAAGAAGACCATGTGAGATAAGCAGTATGAATAAGGAGACTTTGTTCTCCACCTCTCCAAGTGAGCGGCTCCACAGAGGAGCACGCTGAATTCAAATGAAGGGCTCTGAAGGGTGTCTCAGGATCCGATTACCTTCTTATTTGGGTTTGTTTTTAATGATTATTTTTATTTTTCTGGTATTACCGTTTCTCTTGGGAAGAGCGAGCCTCTGTGTGCGATTGCATTTGCTGATCTTTCTGAAGGATATTTTAGTAATGCTTCAAAAGTAACAACAGAAAAAAATAAGATTGAAAGCAAAGAAGGAGACCTCTCCAGATAGACCACATCCTCTTTCTGCTTCAAGAGAAGTCCTTTCCTCTGGGCTGGCTTCCCTTGGTGTGCCAGGCAATCC
>NW_015094161.1:0-1805 GCF_001431845.1 Calidris pugnax
GTGGTTTCAATAAGTGTTCTCTCACTTGTCATTGTTCAGTTGTTCAATCGCTTCATGTGATTTGAAGTGTCATCACAAAAAGTAAGTACCACACGTTGGTCCTAACTTCCAAGTTGTGCCTCTGTAGAGACACTGTTGTGACACTGGTTCTCTGGTACAAAAGGAGCTTTAAAAAAAATAAAATTGGAGCAGAAATAGCCACTGGGGCTGTTGGTAAGATGCAAGCACTACTGGCCAAACAGTGTTTTTGCTTGGGATACAGATTGTACTTGGATGGTAACTAGCATCTGGAGGTAGTCTGTTCTTTGAAGATATTCTTCATCCATTCCAAGTGTCCATTCTTTGAAAGGACAAATAAACATGGGAAAGGTGGGTCTTGGTCAGGGGCAGGGTTCCTGACAGCCACTCTGTCAGATGTTCTTTCAGGTCTTTGGTTGACTGTCTCCTGTGAAGCTTCAGGCATGCCTTCCTATTTATTTTGAAGCTTGATTAGCATCCAAGTGCTTGGATTCCAGACTACACATGCTTTTGAGATGGAAAATATGGAATTGTGCTGATTTATCAACAGTGTGGCCACACAGTCAAGTTACTTATCAACGTGCATTAATAATTGTGGTAGGTTTGTGTTAACAATAGACCACAGAATTATATGAAACAGTGAATGACCAGTAGCAAACAAGAACCATGTGATGTGACCCGGGTTGCTTTTATCTATTTCTCTTTAACATGCCACCTGCACCCACTCATCCTTTGTTTCTAACACTTGGATGCCCTGGTTTGGAGAACCTGCTCATCTCTACAAGCAAAATACTGTGTGAATTTGCATAGTAGTGTTATAGGTAGTATCTGGTATTAGGCAGTGATGGACTTGAAAGTCAGTATCTTGTGTTCCACTCGTCAATAATATAAAGGCAGCTTGCTTTTGTGGAGGAGTAGCACCCAAATTTGTCCAATAGAGCACTCTGAGACACTGCTGAAATATTTAATTTGAGAATGGGAATGTGCTGTGTATCTGTGACAAAAATTGGTAGGTGCATTAGTAAAGCCATTCAAACAGGTAACACGAAACCTCAATATCCACATGCACAAGCCAGTTCTGCTGTGTGCTACCACATGCATTCATGTTATATCTTTAATCTCTTCAAAGGCTTTAGAAGTTTTAGGTTGTCTCATCTCCTGTATCCTTGTGGTGGCAGCAGAGCTCTTACATGAAAAATCCTTCAAAACAAAACTGCTGTGACCTTTTTAACGCTTTCTTTAGTATTGAATGGGTAGAATCTTGAAGAGGCATTAAAATGATGCTTTTTATCTTTCTGCAGTAAAAAATAAAATCTCCTAAATGCTTTTTAGATGTTATTTGATAAAATGCGCTTTAACAGTGTAGAGAATTCTTAAGGGGATAAAAAAAGCTAACTCAGCTCTATATTCTAGCAGTTTGTTGCACTCAGTGTCATCTCATCCATGATTGAAATCTCTTTATTTCCACTTCTTCCTGCTACTGAACGTGTTTCTGTGGACGTTGTGAACAGCAGCCTGTGTACTAGTGAAGGCACTAAAGAATGTGCTATTTCTGAATTCCTGTATTAGATGCTCTTTAAATCAGGTTGTGAGGAAAGTTGGGTTTTAACCCTGAAACGGATCATTGGTGAGTGAATGTTTTAAAACAATCTATATTTACTTTTTTGGTTACTGTTGATGCAATTGTAAACGTTTTCTTTGTCCATTGAAACACTCTTGAATCCTAAATTCTTAGGTAATTTCCAGTAGCAGTTTGCTTATGGATGGATTGTGTAATCTTTCACTTC
>NW_015094162.1:0-1807 GCF_001431845.1 Calidris pugnax
GGACCTCCGTTCATCTTCCCAATATGCCAAGGACATCTCCATGACAGAACCAGGCAATACAGGGGCAGTTCTGCAAAAATAAAGAAGTGATCGCTGGGATTTTCAAAATCTCCCAAATAGGTTTGACTCATCATTTCCTCAGCTTTCAGCAGAAATTAGGTACTTAAGTCTTCCTTGAGAAATATTTCCCTACCCTTATAATATGCCCATTTTTTTTTCTGAGCTAGAGTCAGGTCATCTAAATTAAGGGACAAAAATAAGTGTAGTAGCTCAAGGTCACCCTCAGAAGTCAGTCGAAGTCTTGGTGGCCTCCTTTCTGGATTGACTACAGAGAATATCTATGCCAGTTAGACATACCTGCCATTTAAGCTGCGTGTGCAAAGCTAGGCAGGAAGAATGTGGAGGTCTTTTTCTGTAAAATAACATCGCTCCACCTTCCAAAGGCACAGTAATGACCTACAAGATGAAGTGTTGAGTCATGGGGTGATGGAGACTGCAAAAGCATGCAAGGTGAAATCGCTGTTCAGGATGGAGTTGGCTGAAGCCACTTTTCCTCATCTCCTAAGCTGCCTGGTGTGCCGCTGTGTCAGCATCCTCAGTGCTATTTGACATGCACAGGGTCCTCAATGCTTTTTGACACCGGAGGGTTTTTTGTGGCACTTTGCAGGATCCAGCTGCTGAGTTCCTGGCCGCTGTGGGGACAAGGATTATGGATTTAATACACCCTCATGCTTACCCCTGTGTAAATCAGAAGCAACTCCACTGATTTCTTTGGCATTGAGCCAATCTGGCTCCTAATGGAGCCATTCATAAGAATCCCACTAACTTTCCATGGGGGAGTGTGGATACAGCCCTTGCCTTGGGAGGTCGCCGTCAGCCTGGTGGGGTTATCCCGTGAACAGGAGGAAAGAATCAGCCCTCAGGCCTTTCCTTTCTAATTCTGAGCATGCTGCCGGCGCTTAACTGTGCTAATAATTAACCCACAAGCCTGGAATTCCCTTCTCAATCTACATGGCAGCCACCACTGAGAAAAAAGGTCTGCAAAAATGTAGGAGACCTGAGCTGGCTGCCCATGGGTTTGTCTAAGAGCACACGGTACAATCTGTGGGATGTAAACAAAGAGGGAGGCTAATTTCCTGAAGAAAGCTGCAGGAAATCGTCTCCTCAGCACAAACTTTTTGTTGCAGGTGAGAAAAAGGGGAAGCTTTCAAAACAACTGCATATTTGGATTTTATACTCCACACACAAATTAACCTCTTTGAATAGGGTCACTCCGTTGTTATTATTATTATTTTTAGGTACATAGTTAAAGCTATGGTTAGCTTTATCCCCTCCTGTGTTATTGTTGTTATACCACATATTAATGTAGTGCTTCTGTAGCTGGGAGAAGTATGGTTGAATTACAGTAACACGCTACAAGCAGGAGGAAAACGCTGTGGTTTGGCTGGTCCACTACTAGATATACACCAGCACATCTGGACAGGAGATCATGTGACAAGTAGGAAAGCCAGAAACATATCCTGGATACTATAAAAAATGGGTTCTGTTAAATTAAAAAGGCTTTAAATATTGGCTCAGCTGGTTTCTGTATAGCATTTTTAGTAGTTTTGGAATGTGTTGCAAGATTTGTGATCATCAAGAACTTGATTAAATACTGCAAATCCATTGTGTTGCTAGTTTGTTCTCATGGGCCCCGTGTTTCTTGCCAGTTCTCCTGTACTCTTGTAACACAAGCCATGACTTCTGATTCTGGATGAGAACTTTGTGTCCTCAGAACAACTTTTGTGCACAAAAAAAAAAAAAAAAA
>NW_015094163.1:0-1803 GCF_001431845.1 Calidris pugnax
TATGTCAAAGTACTTTAGTGCCAAATCAACACTAAAGCATGAAGTCGTTGTTTTATAGGGTGTTTTATGTTTGCCAGTGTGCTGATAAATCAAGAAAAATGAGAGGCCCATGTAACAATTGAGGAGTTCTGAAGAAAATCTCACCTAAATGTTAGTAGCATTTTTCCTGCCAAACAAGGTGGCTGTAACTGAACACATTGGCAGTCCTGAGATCTCCCATATGGATGTCTTGTTCTACAAGATCAACACAACACCATGTGGCCTGTCCTTCTAATGACCGCACAAATGGCTTGCAGAGGGGGACCTTATCCTCCGAATACAGTAAGTTTCCACAACGTCCACATTTTTTGCTATTAAGAAAGAAATCAGAAGCATTACATTTTCAAAAGCATTTATTCTTATTCAAATACAATGTGCCTTACTTCTTTATTAGAAAAATTCTAATCTCCTGGATTTGTACTTTTGTGAATTGGTTATGGAGATAATTATAACCATAATAACATGCCCTCTAAAGCCTCATAGGGCCCATGCTAGAAGGGACATGATGTCTTCTTACCTATTTAGCAGTCTTTTAAATGCCAGAAAAATATCTTACAGGAGAAGGAAAATTAATTGACATTATTTATTTAGATTTTTAAACTGCCCTTGGCAAAATTCCTCACAACAAACAGATAAAGAAATTCAGCAGGATCCAGGTGGGAGACAATTTGTTGCTATGGACTAGAAACTGGCTAAGAGTTAGGAAAAAAAGGTGACTGCTGAGGTAGAGCAAATATATTCATAAGGTTTGTGCAGTTATATATGTGTAGCCGTGTTCTGGGGAGGGTGATAAAGAGCAAGACTGCAAAATTATATGGGTCAAGCAAACCCAGGCAAAACTAGGAGTAAGATGGGGAAAAAGGCAATGTGGTGAGGTGGCAATATGAAATTCAATGCTACGGTAAGTCTGGATGCAGTCCTAAATCACTAATCACGGCTCTCCGAGGATCACTGCTCAACAGAGATGAAAATCAGAAAGCAAATGTTAGGCTACAAAAGGCTGGTGCAAAGAATAAAAAGGAAAAGATCATAAGCCCCTTTATAACTCTAGATACGTTCTGCTGTGCTAGGAGTACTGTCCTCAGGTTGGCCTGTCTCAGAATATAGTCTTTCTAAGGGTGCAGGTGGGAGTAATAATAACCATTAGAGAGAAACTGAAAAATCTGGGCTAAAAAAGATGAGAACTGGAACCCTGTGCTTAACAGAGTCCTCCTAACCCTCCTTGTCTTACCTAAGTGAAAACTAGTGGTTAGGAAGATAAAAGGAATTTAATCTTAGAAATGAGTGTGCGCCTCTCTCCTTCACACCTCTGATGATACAGATTTTGGAGGAGGAGGAGGTGTATATTTTTTAAACAAGGAAAACAACGTGAGGATCTATAAATATTACATCCAGGCTTGTCAGGAAAATGGAATTGTTTTATACAGAAGGTGGGATTTTTCCTTCCAAAATCCACTCGATCATTGTCCCTAGAGCAGTAAGCAGCACGCAGAAGCAGCACCCAGTGTAAAATGCAATGAGTCTTTAGGACCTTAGACCTTTAGGACTTGCTTATGAAGTAGCCACCTATTTGGAAAATTCCCTGAAGGTGAAGAGGGTGAAGAAACCAAACTTGGACAGTGAAGAAACATCATGGCAGTGACCCAGTTGCACTCTGCCACTTCTACACACAGCTGATCTTGTACATTTTGGCTTTATCTTGTGTCTCCCATCAGCTTCCTAATACTGACATACAAACTTCATAGAATCATAGAATTGCCCAGG
>NW_015094164.1:0-1811 GCF_001431845.1 Calidris pugnax
TTTTTTTTTGAGACTTTGAGAACCTCAGAACATACAACTTGTATTTATTTTAACTAGGCAAATTCTCATTTGTTTACTTGCTTTATAGAGCATAACTGATAGTGGCAATGTGGAAGAAAATCTCTGCATGGTTATAAAAATGAGAATTTAAAAAAAAAATAGTTCAGAGTGTTCTTTGTGCTATGGCTGAAGCTAACTCTTTGGTTCTGATGGAAATTCTGGAAATTCATCACAGTTGATGCTTATGTAGGTGGAGTGGTAATAAACCTGCAGTTTTTAGACTTGCGTGAGTAGGTATGTGTTGATTTAAAAATAAAAGAATGACACTTTTTTTTTTCTTGTAGACAAGAGGGAACTTCTGGAAATTGCGAAAGCCAACGCTGCAAAAGCTCTGGGCACAGATAACATAGTCTTGCCAGCGAGCTTGAAGATCCTTACTCCTTCCAAAGAGATAAAAAATGAAAAACAGGAGCATGAAGATCCTGGAGAGTCAGCTGAGGTAAGTATGAACTGGAGTATTCTCAATGAAAAGGTAAAGACTTCTTAAAACTTGTCATCTGCATGGATGTGTCATAGTCTTTAACTGTGGAGTTTGTGATTATGAATTCAAACCCTTGAACAAAAAAACCTCGGATTTACCAGAATATCTTAAAACTGTTTCAGAAACCACCGTAGACTTTGCGATAAGCTGAAAGTACCACAGACTCCTCAGAGGTGGTTGATCCACTGAGTACCTGCAGGCCTTCCAGCAGTGATAGGTTGGGAAGGAGAGGTGAATTTTCTTTGAGTTGTTTTCCTAATAGGATATTGCCCATTAATGAGACTAATTTACATGTTTCTGGCCTAAAACAAGGAGTCTCCTTCCAAAAACCAGTAAATACTGCGGGTTGTTTTTTTAAAGGTTAAATCTTTCTACCCTTTGAACTGTTAAAAGCTTTTCATGTGCAACAAACTGTTTCCCGGAAGTTACATACCCAAGCACACAATGCATTTTACATACTTTATTTCTGTCTTTATAGAAATCATGACTATGGTTCCAGACATGATGAAGAAAATCTGTTGGTAATTAAGGGACTTGTGGGCTGTAGCTGCTGTGAATTTAAGGGAGGGAGAAACTTGAGCAGCTTAAACTGAATTTTAGTTTGACTCTGTTGTTATAGCCTGTTAACCTGGTTCGTGGTAAATACAAAGCTGCAATAACTGTTACATTGATCAGATACTGCTATTTCAAATGGAAATAAATTTACTAAGGGTTTTAGACAAATGGTACAGGCATCCCTTTCATAATATATGCAATATATTCCAGATGTTGAGAGAGTACAGAAGAAGAGGCCTGCATCACTTGCAGATAAGTTTATTGTCGTTATCCAAAGCTCTGCAGGATGGATATGCAGAACTTCATGTGTCCTACTTTACCATGACACCTCATCCCATGGCAGTCCGTGCTCCCAATTGTTTGAATCCTTCTTAAAACTCTTAACTGGGGCACAGATATCAGGTCACGTGTGAATTGGCACAATGACATTGGTAAAAAATACCAAATGGTTTTCAAATTGAGTTCAGCATCGATCTGTTTGCGTATTTAGTAGCTTACAGCTACTTTTGATGTAAATACCTGAATCGGCTCTACCTGAAAGTTCATTTTCTGTAGTAACTGCCTTAAATTGCACGGAATAACGTATCCTCCCACTGAAGCTGTGTGTGCTCTTCTCTAGCAACCCAGAAGACTTGCAGAAGACGTGACCAAAAGTGGGATGGAGAGAGCAACCATACAGAGGAGCATTTCTTTCAGTCCTAATGTAAGTGTGATT
>NW_015094165.1:0-1778 GCF_001431845.1 Calidris pugnax
CAGGTAGCTGAGGCATCATCCTGGAGAGAAGAGGAGGGCCAAATGCCTCAGTTCAAGCCTTAGCTGAGTCCTTCATGCCACAGACAGTCTGTGTGGCATGAGATAAATTGGATCGGCCCCGCAGCACCTTGCTACAAGGCTCTCTGCAGGGAACACTTCTGCTTGGGTTGGATGTGTTGAAGATCAGTGGTCATCTGCAGGGGAGGATCCTGGGCTCTGTGTACGCAAGGATGTGACTTCCCAGTTGCTGCTGGAAACCCAGAGGCAGCTTTTGAGAAAGCAGTGAGGTTTCAGGCACACCTTTCTGCGTAGTGTTTGCCAAGGTACAGATGTTTTCCTACTCAGCAGCTGGTTTTACTGCACCCCCTTCCCTGGGTATTCACTCCTCTGGTGCAACCTGCTGGGACCTTTTCTTGCTGTTTCCATCCTTTTGGATTTCACTCCAAGGACCAGATACTGAAGTTTTAGGTAACTCCTTGGAGATTATCTTTAATCTTATGTTCAACCCAGTCTTGAGTAACTTGTCTGAAGTTACTGAATTTAGAAGTCCCATGTTCAGGAGTCTGAGTGTATGCCAGCACAGAAGAAGAACAATGTCTTTTTGCTCACCAGATTTTTCACTGGGTTTCTCACCAATACTAAATAAATGATGAAAAGCAAAGGACTCCAGCTAACTCTCCAGAGAAAGCCCTGATAGCCCCTGCCTCCCCTTTTCCCATCAGGCAGGATATACAGAGGAAGATGGCAGAAGACAAGATCAACCGGCATAGTTCAGACTGCCAAAATTTAGAGGCATTGTCAGACTTCAGCGTCTCAGGTGGAAGAAGGAATTCTTTATAGTAATGCAGAGATTTGCCTCAGTAACATCAGCAGTTCTCTTGAAATACTTGAATATTTCCTAATGTCATTTTCCTGTGTCTTCAACTTGTTTTCTTAGTATTTTTCAAACTCATGTAAAGACAAAGAAAAGTCTTGTTTCATGTTGTTCGGGTAACACTGAACTGCTTGGCTGAGGACATAACATACAGGTATTTATTTACATTTTAGGTGAGGATACAGATCTCCAAAGAGAGCAGAACACCTCTTAACTCAATTTATTTCATCCTCTCACACCCTTCTATCAGTGTTGGAAGTTGTTTATTGAATGGAAATAGATGATGGTTTTGGCTTAATATTGAAAGCTCCATTTCTTGCCACTGGACAAATTTTTACAGGGGACTTCTTACTGGGAAAATGAGCATAGAAATGGTCACTCAGAAATGTATGCATAGGTTATTTGTTTTTTGAGAAGAAGATTGTCTCAATATGAAGTTTACGCAGGGTAACCTGAGGCTTCATAGGTAAGTTTGATGTAAGCAGAAGAGATTTTTACCTCTCCTCGTCCTCTGTCCTGTTCAGGAAGTTTCTATTTTTCATTGCCCCTGCAAACTTGGGAATGTGACAATGTCATCTTTTGTGACATGGACAGAAGCAAAAATCTTAAAAATGTGTTTTGAGGCATGTTTCTGAAGGAGATTAACTTAATTTGTCCCAAATTCTGCCTGTGGCAGGCCTGGGAGAAATTCAATATTATAGTAAGTTGTTGGCTCCTACCTAACGATGAATCATTATACCCGTTTTGGCAGGGAATAGACTTAACCCTGGGAATTGCAGTTAACTGATCAAGGAAGGATTTTCTTGTTGCTCCTAATGACATACCTGCATGAAACTTGAACTAACCTGTTACCTCTGTCAGCCTGTTTGAAAAAGCAGGTGACTATGGGTGGGGAGTGAAAAAG
>NW_015094166.1:0-1826 GCF_001431845.1 Calidris pugnax
CTTCCTGACATCCTCTCCTTTAATCCTTGCTCCACCCTCCACACAAAAATGCATCCACCCAGGAAAACACACGGGGAGAAGCTTTTGACCTGCCACAAGGCTGCTGGACTCTTGAACTGGATTTCTCACTGTGAGTGGGTTAGATCTGTGCCTGGTTTATCCCTGAAATGAATCAGTGTCCTATGCACAGCCATGGAGGAACGATACGGTCCTCACCAGGGAAGTAATGGTTAATTTTCTGCCTCGAAGGAGAGTGCCTTTGGCAGGAGTTTCGGTGCCGTGACTCACTGGGGCCAGGCGGGACTGGAAGTGCAAAGACCCCATCGGCAGCTTGGGAATCCCAGGGGCAGCTTCAGCCCTTGGCTCCTCGGAGCCAGGAGAAGTTCCAGCTGTGGCCTTACAAGGCCAGAAGGAGAAACCTGCTGCCGTGTTCCGACTGAAGCCGCTGCCAGGCACTCTCTGCACGAAAAGCTCTGCAAATCCTTGCCTAAGGGCTGGTGGAGACGGGAGGAAAGGGCTGGGCACCCAGAGCACTCAGTCATAGCTGCGTACTTAAGGATTTCAAGGAGTGCACTATTACCAAAATATTCTCCTTATTTAAAGTTGCTTTTGCCTGCCGGCTCCTGAATCAGATCCAGCCCTCCAGAGGGAAGTCACGTCTCTCTCGCAGCCTTTTTATGGGTGAAGGATGTTGGTAGAAAAGCGTGTGTTGCCACCCCGTGAGGATTGCAGTTTTTGGGATAAACCTGGAGGTCCTTACAGGCTGGAAGGAGAGAGGGAAACCAGGCAATTCAGAGCACTCGGAGAAGGGAAGAGCCAGTTCAGCCCCTTTTGGCTCCAGTAAGTACTTTAATGCTCAGGACCAGGCAGGATTCGATCTTGAGGTGAGTCTCACCTCTAGAGTTGAGCTCCTCAGGCTCTTGGAGAGGCTGGGAGCCAGGCACTTCCAGACAATGACTCAGCCCATCCTAAAACCTATCCAAAACAGATGGGGTGGATTACTCTCTGGAGGTGTCTTCCCCTGCCTAGAGAGGGACTAGATGCAATGCCCAGCTTTCTGATGACTGAGTTGGGAAACTGAATCCCACCCTTTAGTTTTACTTGGGATGAGGTAAAAGCTGCAGGAGAATGAACCATATGGTTTCCCTCATTCTGTTTACTTTGGAGCAAAAACATGTGCACACACGCACACTTGTACATATGTTTGTGTGTATATATATATTACATAAATTCAAAGGGTTTTTTTTATTGAATTTGCAGAAGAAAGCAAATTCAGAGATGCCAAATTATAGAGATGCCAGAAGCCAGGGTGTCTGTGCATGAGCATTAAAACATGACAGAACTTTTTCCTGGGAAAAACTGACTCAAGCTCCATGGAAATGACTTAACTGTGACAAAAATAAGAGGCAAAAAGGAAAGAGAGAATGAAATAGGGGAGAGAGGGATGGTCCCAGCCCCACGTTTGGCCCCAGTATGAGGGTGTGGGGAAGAGTTGTGTTTTCTAGGAAAAACTGCTTCATTTCCCTCCTGACCCCTTCTGCAATTCTAGCTTGGATGCTGTGTACATCAGACTACACTGCTGCTCTGCACTGTTTCACCTTTTCTTTTCCTTTTCTTTTGGCTGAACACAGGCCAGAATGTCAAAAGGAATTTCTGAGCACGCTGGAAGTGAGAGGCAGCCTCTCTGCAAGAAGGCCAAAGCAAGATTATTTTTCCTCTTGCTTTGTTCTCAGAAAGAACAGAGCTGTTTGGGCCCAGTAAATCCCTCTGAGAAAAGTGCAGTTTGACAGAATAGCCAAAAGAAAAAAAAAAAAATGAAAAGAGGG
>NW_015094167.1:0-1814 GCF_001431845.1 Calidris pugnax
AAAAAAAAAAAAAAAAAAAGATTGCTGGGGATTGGTCAATAGAAGCTGGGAAACAGCCTAGACAGACCTCTCTCACTATACATATATATACATACACTGGACTGGAAAGTCATGAGGGCAAGAGATATTTCATTACTTAAGTTCAACAGGTTTAAAGTCCACGCTGCTAACAAGGCAAGGGCAAACTAGGCATCAAAACAGATCTTCAGTTGTGACCTTCCTTAATGATTATCTAAAGTGTTCAACAGAATTTGGTTCCCAATTATTAAGGTCCCAATTATTCCGAGTATGGTATAAACCAAGGAAAAACAAGCCATTACTTGCAGCACCAGAACCTGCTATAAACAAAATAATGAATTTAATGGATAAGAAACACAGCAACTTTCCCAAAAAGTGCAGAAAAGAGTTTTCAAAAAGCTTGTATACAGAAATTATTTTTATTATTCACATATATCTTTATCCCATAATAACCTGACCAATATATTAAACTAAGGACTAGAGCTATAAGACGGACCATGCAAAAAGCTGTCACTAAAATATACAGATATCCAGCTCAAGGGAAAAAGGTTCATTAGATTTCCCATGACAATTTCCACTGAGACTGGCCTCACCAGGAAAGCATTACACACCGTTTGGTAAGTGAAGTTACACAGCTGCCCTATGCTGTCCCCTCATTTCGTACATCTACTAGGAGAGTCTGTTTATAAATACAATAAAATGTTTTGGTAAATGGCGTTGGCTGAATATGAATGTAAGGAGGGAAGGAGAGGGAGATAAACATTAATTAGTAAATACTAGTTCTTACACGTCAAGGTGCATGTGTTTCAGCTGATGGCACCTACCCACTTTACATATAACATCATTGTCTTAGGGCTATTTTTTAAATAAAAAGACCTTGCCACGGCCACCCCACATGAAGCTGAAAGTCTGTAAAAGCCTTTCTTGAAGTAAAACTACTACAATATGAAGGAGTATTCACGTTTTGGAACAGCGCACACTTCCGCTACCTACTGACTTAGCAAGGGCAGCCAATAGGCCCACCAAGAATTGTTACTAACTCATTCGCTTTGAAACAATCCTTACAAGTGCCAACACTTCATTAAAAATAAGTAACATTTTTGTAACAACTGTTCACAAGTACAAAGACAGTCAAGACTCAAAAAAGCAAGATATGACACCAAACCTGAGTTTTCACAATTGAATGATTTCCTCTCCTCCCACAGACACACAATACACGAACTTCTTTCTTACCACTTCCCCCAGGGAGGCAGCCACCATGTGTGCTGCTGGAGTCAAGTAAGATGTAGAGTCATGGTGCAACAGGGATTTCACATTCTCATAGGTGATAAAAAAAGCAGCAGCTGAAATTCAAGAATACATGCAGTCATTTAACTATTCCTCCATCACAGAACTAGCACAAAAACATTCAGAGGTGGATTTTGACATCTATGAAAACAGGTTATTTTACCCCAAAACAGTATCAACACAATATGCGAGATAACTCCTTCAGAAGTTCATGCTCTTGTCTGTCACTGGCAAATCTCCCATTAATATCAAAAGTGTCCGGACTTAAGGACATTTTTAGTATCGAGATAAGGAAAGATGTGTTAATTAGTCATGAATGTACAGCAGGTTTTGAAAAAAATGGTATCTTCCATATTCATTGATAGGAAGGGTAGAGAGGAGATTGATTGGTTGAATTGTACGGATGGGCTGTTTTAGGGTGAGGGAAAAAAAAACCCAGACAAAACACACCACACCCAACCCAAAACAGTTGATTAATTGTAAAGAAAACAAACAAACAAACAAACAAA
>NW_015094168.1:0-1815 GCF_001431845.1 Calidris pugnax
AATATATATATACCTGGGGTTCCCAACGGGAATCACACAAATTCTTCAGGTACAATAAAACTCAGCGGTTTTGTCCTAACCCCAAATCAAGCCTCAGGGTAACTTTTCCAAAGCAGGATAACATTTCTCAACCTATTATTTTTCACTCTGCCTAAATTTCTGGATAAGACTAAAATACCCTGACAAAAACTGCACTTGTAACTTTCCAGCTCAGTTGGAAACAGAATATCATGGGCAAAGTATATGCTATTGTCCAATTTCCAGTTCAATGTCATGAAGTTGAGGCAAGAAGGATGATCATCTAAAACTACAGTATTTACTTTCACTGTATTGAACAACCTGCCAATGTCAATCATCATTATTGAAATTTACCCAGGATATCCTAATATAATTATCAACAACTAAAGTAATTTGAATTCTGTTAGCAACTTTGGATGATTTTATTGCTCGTTATAGCAATTATGCCCAAATATTGTCCTAAGACACTGACTGGAATGAGGTGTTTATCATTTAAGTACATATATAGAGTATGAGACTATAACTATAGCAATGAGTGTACAAATCACACAAAAAAAAGATACAGAAAAGAAGTATTAGTTCCCCTATAATGGTCAAACACAAGCAGGTTGCAACCCACATCCTGCAATAAACAAAAAAAAAATCCACCTTTCTTTTGAATTAAAGCTCTAGAAGAGAAAACACCGTATAGATCCAGAGAGCTGTGAATTAGGACAAACACAAGCCTAAAAACGATGCCTAAACTTCAGCAAATTTGTCAAGTGCTTTGATTGAGGTTGAGAATACGAGTCCAAATGGGTATACAGGAAGCAATCATTTTTTCATGAAGAATACGTGCTTTACTGTGCACACAAATTCTTCCTTCGGAAGGCTGTAAATTACAGTATTTATGGAATCTTAATGATCTAAACACAGTTGGAGCCTGAAGGTCAAGGCTGCAAACTGCATCCTAAATTTCTGTTTACAGATGAAGCCCAGTATTTATTGCTGCACTGCTTGTGCTGCTATAGTTAAAGGGCTGCCAGCATTTCCATTATAAACCACTATTTCAGGGGTTTATAACTTGCCCATCAATCTTGTGACTGGGATGAAACATGGCACACAAGGTCCTGGCTATGAGACTGATTTTTTTGTTTGTTTTCTTTACCAAATTACAAAAAGAAAAGCTTAAAGTTATAGAAGCCAAAAAAAAAACCAAAAAACTACATCAGGATTTTCAAGTACTTCTGGTGTTCCTGTGATACAGTTACAGCTTCAGAACACAAAACAGATTCACAGAATTGCATCAATTAATAGAGGGACTTTAAATCCCTAAAAAAGTAAAAAAAAAACCTCAATAAAGACCTATTGTTAGAGGCTATTTTGAAAAGAATTGCAGATTTTTAATGGCAGAAAAGGAAAGAAGAAATCTATTGCTGTCCTTGATTCTGTTTGTGATAAAGGCAAATCTCCACTACAATTACCTTTGGAGTAAGCATCTTAGTGATGATACACAAGGTGTCCTTTGTTGATATATGTTAGGTAAAGTAGTTCAGAATAGAGTCAAATCCAAAGCTTTCCTACAAACTCAAGTATCCTTATTGTCTACTGTTAAACCTTGTATCAAATTTTATGAAATCAGAAAGGCAAAAATGACAAAATTTTTACTTCCACACTATGTACTTTGCCAGTGCAAACACCACGCTCTGCGCTGAAGGACTGCTGAGGGCAGGAAGGTGGAAAATTTCATTCACATGATACCTGCATATCTAGGGTAGAATAGGATCAGAGAATTGTCTCAGTTGGAAGGGACCTTTC
>NW_015094169.1:0-1813 GCF_001431845.1 Calidris pugnax
ACCCTCAGCTAATCTTCATTCAGGGTGTCCCTGGTACAGAGCTTTCCCTGCTACTGCTTGCTTTCTGGACACAGTCATCATTTCCCTGAGTTTTCATGGATTTTTAAATAATTTGTGAAAGATACTAGTTTTTTAACTGTGGATTCTTGTTTCCATTTAGCTTTTCAGTGTTCCCGCCGTGGAGGAGAGTTGAAGATTTCACTGCGTAATGATGGAAGAGTTGACATTGCGGGGCAAATTGCTATTGTATTAAAAGGAAACCTGACTTTCTGAAGAAATTGACACTAACAATTTCATCTCCCACACCTTCCCATTATTCATATTCTGCTGCTTATATCTATATTCTTGCTCTAGGCAATGAATCACTGCTGTCCTCAGAAGTCTCTGATTACTTATTTTCCCTTCTAAAAAATTGTTTGACAATGCTCACTCTAATCTTCAGGATCCTTGGTATTGTTTTCTTCACTTTCATCTTGCCATTTCATATGTACACTGACCTCAGAAACTGTCCAAGGACAGCTATCTTGTTATTCTGCTTTTAAATGATTCTTTTCTTTATTTCCAAATTCTATGTTAAAAGCCGCTCCTTCTTCCTCAATTGAATTGTAAAATTTTCTGAGATTGATAAAACAGTCAAACTTCTCCCGTATTCAGTCATTCTGCATGAAATCGGACTACAGTCCTTTAAAAAAAAGTAATATTTTCTCTGCCATATATTGAAGTGATGCTCATATATTCGTTAATTTCCTTCCATAAAAAAATGAAAAAAACATAAATGGTTTAAAATGTGCTTCATAGTTCTATTTTATCAGCAGTATTTTTCAAAGATGAATGGTATTGTGATGGCTTATAGTACTGCTGCTTAGTCAACATTTTTAATTAAAGCTGTAGCAGAAGAATTTAAGAGACTGACATAGTGATGCACATAAAGCTGGTTAAAATCTGAAAGAAAACTTTCTTAGTTACAGCACTAGCACTTACTTTCCAAAGACTGGACATCTGCTCCTGAATTAAAAGTTTCTCCTGTAATTTTCTTCATGAAGTGTTCTGCTTCAGCTTTTGTCACTTTTCCCTTTAATGTTCTTGTCTTTCTCTGGAGTTATTAGGGATATTGAACTGTTTCATTTACTGTAGCTAAAACTCTCTTTTCCCTTTCAACTTGCTTTTGTCCTAAGCTTTGCTTTAGTTCTTTTTCTTTGCAATGTTTCAGGATGAAATATTTTGAACTCAGAGGCATTTTCATACTATGGGCACAGCTGGATGCCTTTTATAAATGATGAGGAATTCAGTTGTGCCAAGTTCTCCTATTTCCAGTTACTTTGAATTTTATCATAACTCATAACTAACAGGTTACTTAAGCCCGAGTAGCTGGAGGCAAGTAACCGTGTGTGAAATAAAAGTTTCTAGCTCCTGCTGCTACAAAGAACATATCAAAAATATGATTTAAATGCACGACAAAGCTCAAGACCTAGGTGATGAAGACAAGGAATCTCCAGAAGGAGATGCATGTTCTTGGTCTGTATTCAATCTTGTTGAAGATCTTTGACCTGAAATGTGGTTTATAAACATGGACTCATCATCAGATGCAAGATGTGGCTATGGAGGCAGCTTAACAGCAATGTTCCAATGACATATTTAGCAGCTCCCTTGGCCTTTCCTTCTCCCAAAGTGAAGAAAAGATCCAATGATGTGGATCTTCTTGGGGAGCAATATTGCAATCTTGTTTTGCTGCATTTGCTGCTTCCTACAGGCTTATGCAAAGAGTGAATCTAGCCCAGCCTATAATCTGAGATGCTTTGGGGAAAAAAAAAAA
>NW_015094170.1:0-1822 GCF_001431845.1 Calidris pugnax
CTCTTGTTTGCAGGCTCAAGGGAGGAGATATTCAAAGTTTTTCTTTGTAAGATAAGTAGTTTCAGTCCAAAGGAAATTTTCAGCTGCTTAACACTTTTACTTAGGACACTGAATTTATTCCCTTTTATTTAATTTCCATAACTGGTATTTGTTTTATATGGACTGAGCAGAAAGTCTTTTTATTCCCTAGCCAGTTTTACCTGGATGTGGAAAACCCTGGCTGAAACTGCGTAACAAGGCACCCTTAGGAAGGTCCATCCTGTGAACCACATTGCCCACTGTCTCAGCTGTACCTGGGTGTACTTACGGTCTTCAAAATAGCAACATAAAGTTTGGCCTTGATTTTAACATATCCTTAGTTGGGAAGCGCATCAGAGGACAGAAATTATACATGCACCACCACACCTCCTCCCCAAAATATTTACAGTAGGTTCTACCTACCTACTTATCCTAAGTCTCACGAGGGGACTTCTTCTACTTAACCAATAAATTGTTCCTTGAGGAACAGGCTTGACACAGACTTGGTCTTATCCCTGTTTCCTTCCTGAGCTGCTTAGAGAGCTGACATATTTACAACCTTTTAAAGCCCTGGCGTTTCTGTGATGACTACAGAAGCAAATTACATGCTCTGTTTAAAAGGCAATGCTGCTATTACTGCACATATTTCTGAATTGTAGTAGTACTTTGAAGTCACTTAACAGTTAAAATGGTAGCTGAATATGCATTGGTTACAAAATAGAACCAGGAGCAAAGAAATCAATCCATAAAAGCAATTCTACTCAACAGATTTCTTTTCCCCTAAAATAAAATTCTAAAATACAATTTCCATCTAGCAGAAAAAAGTTTTTATTCGGAATTAATTATGCACTCACCTTTGACTCTATCTCCTTTGTGTAGATGTATTTCCCCTTCTCCTTGAGGCTGATATGGCTTTACGACAATAAAAAGTCTTCCAGGTACAGCACTGTAAAGCTTGCGTTTTGGACCCTGATAATCCAAGGCAGACAGAGTATCCTTGTTGGCACTAGGATTGTAAACGGCACTGGAAATCAAAATTAAAAAACATTAACTGGTTATTTAAAATGGGCAAAGTTCATCATTTACCATCACATTAAATTAAGCAGTGAATAACATAACTGTATTCCAGTAAGACATCTAACCCTGCAGAAGAAATACACAGTTTTCATCCTAAACACATGCTTTTAATGGTTGAAATCTTTCAATGGGAAAAATGATCAATATTCATCTGACCATGTTGACCTAGAAAACACGTAACACTAAAGTTTTTGGTTTTTCTGCAAATGAAACTTGCACGTTCACAGACCCTGATGAAGTTTAAAATTTAGATGCAACTCATACATTACAAGCATCACAATTTGTCAGAATGACTTTAAAACGTTAGTATTTACCATTACTGTTGGGCATGGGTATCTTTGTAATATTGCAATATTAACTGAACAATCAAGATAACTGAATTATTAACTGAAGGGACTGAATAATCCAAGTTAATACATCACTCCAAGAGCTAAATTTTAGGTCTGCACAAAGCATGTTCTTACAGCTAATGTATTCTCCTAAAGAGAATTTCTTGTTGATGGCAATCAATAGCTCCCCCAAAGACTTCAGAGTGGTACGCCCAGGTAAGTCACAGGTCATCAAACATCCCACGATCTACTCATGGTGTATAATGAAGAAATTATATGCAGTGAATGATGCATAAAATCACTACTAAACCTCCAGAAAAATGGGTGAACTGTCAAAAGAGGCAAATATTAAACATGGTGGAAAACCTACAGGAGATACCGCAAGAAACTTGCAATCC
>NW_015094171.1:0-1829 GCF_001431845.1 Calidris pugnax
AAAAAAACCTGCAAAAAGCAAGCAAGCAGCAAACCCAAACGTGTCCCCATTGCAGCAAATGCTGGAAGAAATAAATTTAGCTGAAAAATCCCTGTCTTGGTTTTTTGTTATATTTCTTTCTCTTGGATAAGGCAGAAGAAGGGGGAAAAATTAAAATCCCTTGGTTGCAAAAATGCCTTCAGTCAAGTTCTCTCTCTTACTGACAGCTCAGTTCCAGCTACAGGAGTCTTAATGATATTTTGGCCATAATGCCAAGAGAAGCAAGAAAGCCCCTTCAGACACCGGGAGCTTTCACCCGACTGGAGCAGTAAGTAGACAGCTGAAATGTATCTTTGAACTCAGGCAAGGAAAAATAGTTTGTTGTGGTGTCCCTCCTCCTCCCTGCATCCATCTCGCTGCTCCGGCACAGCGGGTGCTGGTGGCACGTGTGCCTGGTGGCTTGGGACTGTCCCCTCACAGAGCAGTTAGGAAGGGAGGACACAGGCTTGGTGCTAACCCGTGCTCCTCTCACCAGGAGATCTCCTTCATCTGGCCTGGAGATGTGTTGGTAGGACACAGTGGGGGATGCCTTTGGCCTTTTTAATTGTATGGGTTGTGCAGGCGTTCCCTGGCTGCAAACCTCACTCTGGTCACCAGCAACATGCATTTCCAAAGATTGCCATGGAAGAAAAGTGGCTGGACTTCCCCTGGCCAGCAACCTGTGTCACTGGTGCCTGTCCAGGTGGGCTGTGACACCTTATGGTCACAAAGGCAAAGGGCATTGTTGTGGAGACTATGTGGTCCCCCCTGAACCCCTCCCCTAAGAAGATCTCAGAGACATCCACTCCTCTGCCCACCCCTTCCTGGTGTCCTCCTCAGGGTTGAAGGCAACACCAAGCAGTCTGGGAAAGGTGCTCAGAAGTGATATCCTGGTGCTTCCTGATGCTGCTGGGCACTGTCTCACCCTTCCTGGGTTTGGCAGCCTACCAGGACGCTCAGTTAGTAGCCCAAGTCTAGAGGTGAAGCCCCAGTTCTAAGAGGAGAGTGTCATATTCCCAAGGCTTTGGGTGTGCAGTGAAAGTAAATTTCAAAAATGATCTTTTACCCCTTAATCAAAGTCTTTATCTGTATGCTTTAGTTGCCTTTAAACCCCAGCTGGAAGCATTTGCAGATCTCTCTTGGCTATTGGCTGATCCTAAGTAATAAGCACTAATGTTTGAGCTTCAAAATCACTTGCAAAGTTGCAGCTTGGTAAAGCCATCTGGTTGAAATCTGTCAGTATTTATTATCCACTGGAAGTTTCTCTCTGGGCAGCTCTGATGCTGTCTTTCGTTATCACAGAGAGCTGATCATATTAAACTAATTACAGGGAATAGCTGGTGACAAGTTCCTCTTTAATCTGAGATCTTTTTTTTTTTTTTTTGAATCAGAATTAAGGTCATTCTCCAAGGCCTTGATTTTGGAAACTCCCTGGCAGCAGTTGTTAGCTAGGTTAAAATATTTACAAATCCTTATACCTTCTGTTGCTCCCGTTAGGCATGAATAAGCAGGGATTTGTGAGTTGGGCTCAAATTCACCATTGTTTTAGAGGTGCTACGTACCGTTCCCATCTACTGCTTACACCACGTGTAGAGCAGCTTTCACACATCCAAGCTTGCCAAGCCAATTTTTCTTAGTCAGTGTTAGGTTGCCTTTAAATCAACATAATTTGTTTCCCATCCCTAGACTTGGACATACCAGGAGAGTGGCATTATCATCTGTAGGAGCGATGGGACAAGGTTTTCCAAGCTACTAATGCTTTTTTTAGTGCCAGGTTGTGAACCGAAAACAGACTGGGCAAACTAGTCCCT
>NW_015094172.1:0-1814 GCF_001431845.1 Calidris pugnax
CCCAAACCATTCTGTGATTCTATGATAATCTATTAGTACTGCATTTCCTGGCATCTAGATCACACACTTCTTCTCTCTGCCTCCTACACCCCCACCCCATCTTGGCAATCACTTTAGATTTACATAGAGATTTCCTGGAAACTCCTGATTTCTTAGCAATGGCACCTCTGCTGATGTCCAGAAGCTTGATTTCAATCAATAAATGTAATGAGTAGGAAGATAATTCTCCCAGCACTCCAGAATCTTTTGGCAGTTGCATTAAAATTTCAAATCTCATATAAATTTCTCAAGCAAATTAATTTAGTGGACGCCGTTTATGGCTCCCTTGGACAATATAAGAAAGTAATAAAAACATGCTTCAGAAAAAAGGAGGGATGGTGAAGAAGCAGGCGCCCAGTGCCACCCAACCCCAAGTGACAGGAGCAGCAAAATGCTGTCAGCTGCACATTCTTTCTGATGGGCTTCATTTAGAAAGAGAACATTTAGCAAACTCACTTCAAGGAAGAGGATATTTTAGTTCTTTTCCTTTTGTCTATGCAGAATAAGCTGCTTTTATCTTTTGTCGAAGGAAACTTGCTGTATCATGCAGAAAAAGAATCCCGTGTAACCAAAGGAAGTGGTTTTACAAAAACTGATAGAGATTTCATCTTTCAGATATTTCAAGAATTGTTTTCTCTTTCAGACAGCTGAAAATTATCAACTGTTACCTAACCTGAAATGGTCACATTTTGACCGAATGACAGTAACTCAGTCTTTCCATTTTTAGTTTGAGTCTGCAGGTTCTTCTTGAGTTGCACTGGAGTCAAAAGTAGGACCCATGCACGTGTAGATGAGTTGCTTTGACAACATGCAACTTTGCATATGTAAAATAATCAGTAACAGGAGGGACTATTCAAAATCCTACTTTTATTTAAGCAGTTGTGGTGTTTAAATAATGGATTTAGCATGTCATGCTGCATGAAAAGAGGTTAGATAGGGATAGCTCTGAGATGTTAGTCTCCTGTATGGTATCTAAATTATCAAGAGGAATTGTTGCTTCTGTTTACCTTGTAATAATTCTCTTGCTTTAGGAGGGAAGGTTATTTACCCATTTTTGCCAACAGGAGAGTTGTATTTAGCCTAAGAAAACTATCAGGGAAAGATATACTGGTAATGTATCAGTGGAAGGTAATTGTGCTCACTGTGACTTGGCTTATCATGAAGAAATTTCCCAGTTTTCCTTCGAAAGACACTGTTAATTATGCAGGATATAAAAGCTGAAATTCAGATCTGAAGCCATCTGAAGAGATGAGGTAATTAAGAAGTCAGTTTGTGATGGCATGGGCAGTGGCATCAGCCAACACTGTGTAGGCACTGTGCACTATTTATAATATTTATATTACCACTGCTTAGTCCAAGTATATTTTTCCACCTGAAGATAGTCTGAGATTTGGTGTTAATTAGCTGTCACGTTCCCTTGGTGTAATCACAAGCACATAGTCTTTCTGTTTACATACATATATACACCTATATGTGTATGTGTTTTTATTTGTGTTGCATATTTGCATAAACATCTAGAGATTTTGTTTGTTTATGTATGGTGCAACTAATTCTAGGAATTTGCATCTCACAGGTGGAAACTATTGAAATTTTCTGCCTGCCTTCAAGTCTGGCATTCAGACCACAGTCACTTTCAGATCACTGCAAGGAATGTGTGAAGCATAGGATCTCCAAAAGGGGATTTGGTCCATTTCTTCCCTATACATCCTGTGGTATCCTATAAAGCAGGAAGATGACATCTGAAATTATTACTAAAATAATCCTGATGTTTATTG
>NW_015094173.1:0-1834 GCF_001431845.1 Calidris pugnax
CTTCCCTTCCCAACCCAACTTTTTTCCAAACAGACACTGTTTTATGCCCCCTGCAGCTTTGATTACTCTCGTAGCTTACTCGTGATCAAGCTGCTCTTGTGCCAAATTTAGATTTTTAGCTCAATTCAACCCTCTTCTCTCAAAATTAGTCCCTCCTGATACATTTTACAGAGCCATCTTTACTGTTCCAACAGACTGCTTTACTAAAGAACCACCCACTTCTAATCTGGTATCAATCACCCCATCAGTCTCAATACTCTGTAGTCTTTTGAACTATTTCATTCAGGAAAGCTCAAGGAAAACCTATTTATTTTCTCTCTTTCCAGTACTTCAGTGTTGGATCAATACCATTGTCTTTTGGGCAATCTACCTGGGCCTGGTGCTTGAAAAGCCTCTTTGGCTAAGCACACACTTGGAAATTTCCATTGATGTTAAGTGCAGGTGTATAGTAACACCTTGATACATGCACTCGTGTATTTTCATTGACCTGAACTCAATGATTTATGTATGCCAGCTGTAAATTTGGTCTCAGAAATGTGATTTGAAACACTCACTTATACAGAAACAAACTGTTTAGCTGAAGTAGACAGGAGTGGGGCCTACTTGCAAAGTCTTGTAAAATATTGACGTTTCAATACCAGTAGTACTGACAGATCAACCACCTACCAATGGACCACTTGGGACACCACCAGTTGACCATGTTGCAGGTGCTACTTTTGGCTGCCAGTTGGCTCCTCCTGTTAACTTCTTCTCTCCAGCATTCCACTGAAGGTCTCCCCTAATAGAGAAGGAGACAGGCAGAGCTATTATTCACATACAGTGAAAATGAAAACCAACTGCAGTATATATTAATGTTAAGCTTGCAGCTACATTAGTTTATGGTGTATGCAGTTTAAGATATTAATAGAAAGATAAACTTCTAGTGCCACTCGGTTTCAAGGGTTGTTAGTGGTAGATACCACTACACTCTATACTGAAGTCAGTTACATGGTTATGGCCTTTGTGGTGAGAATTAAAAGAAGCTTTACTTAGTATTGACTGAAGGTAACATATTATTGCATATACCCTTGCAAAGTAGGAAGAGGGACTGCTACTGCCTATTCTACTGGGGCCAGGCAGTAGAGCTGCCTGCTAGAAGTCTTTGAAAGGTCATTTCATTGCTGGAACTCTTGCTCGGACAGCTGAAGGAGGAAAGCATTCAGTTCTGAAAAAAGTTGATAGATACAAGAGAAACAAATCATTCATAGAACAAAAGGGCTGTTGCAAAACCAGGCTTTGATAGAGGCCGCTCTATTCAGGATGAGATACACCATTCCAATGAAGGAGATTGAAGGAAGCTGAGTTTTGGGGATAGACCTCATGATGTGTTTATGCATATCCCT
The DNA here is from genome assembly GCF_001431845.1 of Calidris pugnax. NCBI lineage: Eukaryota > Metazoa > Chordata > Aves > Charadriiformes > Scolopacidae > Calidris > Calidris pugnax. Next base: position 1,383 of record NW_015094173.1, read on the forward strand.
CCTTTCGTCTCCACAGAGGCACAACACCTTTTGAAGTACACACATCATAAACCGGTCTTGCACACAGAGTAAGACTCAGCACAGAGTAAGCAATCAGCTAGATTAAGAAGGTACATTCAAAAATAAATGCAATGCTGTAAATATTTCTTCTTGCAAAAAGAAGCTTTTCACTGCATGGAATGAACTTCTTTTCTATTTTACAAGTATTCCAATGCCTACAGGATAAGCACATCCAGCGTCTGTAAAAAGATAACAAAACTATTACATATTAGCCTAGATTACTGAGGAGAGCTATACAACTTATTATCTGGACTATTTGTTCATTTAAAGTTGTTTGGAAATCAGCTATCCAATATAAAGACAGTAATTTACAGAATTTTTTTTCTAAGACTCAGGTTAAAGCGAGCAAGTTTAAAAGCCAAGTCAGGAACATTTAACCTTAATTATTCAGT
>NW_015094174.1:0-1832 GCF_001431845.1 Calidris pugnax
TCTTCTGTGATGTACGTAATTCTGCAGCAGGAGATAAAGCATAAGTTCAATGACCAGATGCCAAAAGGAAAAAACTTTCAGATCTGGTGTCTTTCATGAGCACGAAGAAAGGGTAGAAGAGGAGTGTTTTAAATGATTCAGGTTTATCTCTCACAAATTTTTCTGAGCATGCATAAAGTTACACCTGGTGCTTCCCAAAGTACTTTCTGCTGCTCTGGAAATACTGGTAATCATGGAGAACAAAGGCAAAGTCCATGTGTCTATGGAAGTAGCTCATATTCTAGATTTTGCTGGGTTATAATACACAGCTCTGGACCTGACTGACAATTTTGAACTGATGCAAGTGCCTGTGAAAATACACTCTTATAATTCATCAGCGACGTCTACAAAGGTGTACATTTAAATGACTATAAAAATTAATGTCTGACAAAAGACAAGCGGCGTTACAAGAGCATCACACTTTCTGCAGAAGACTAAGTCCTCAGTTACATCCTGGAAGTATTTTCCTAATGGTTCATATAGAGAACGAAGGAGATTCAACTCACCGGGTCTGGAGAAGTGCAGATGAAGAGCTATTGATGATGGAACTGAAGCGTTCAGAGTGCTCTTATATACTCTCTTCAGACCACCGGTGGGATGTGAGACACGCTTTGTATAAGAGCTTCCTACGCATTGCTAAACTATGTTTTGCTGTATGGAGTATTTCTTTAATTGTTTTAATTGTTCTCTTAAGTGGCGTGATCACGACTTTATTCTTAATTCCAAGTCACGTTACAAGCATTACACACCTCCTGTTTTATTTTATCCTCCGACACTGACAAAGTCACCTAGAAGCCAATATTGTCCCTGGCCCTCACTGGAGCTGAAATTGGAATGAGTATAGATGCATGTGATGATTATATGGAGCTGATAAACAGGTTTTCTACACACTATTCCATTTTTCTTCTTCAAAACCTGGATTGAAGAGGGTTGGGTGGTTAATAGAAGTGCTACCGCTTGCCGGTGCTGCTGAAAGGTGAGAAACAACAGCAGGGCCCAGGGTTCTTCCTGTAAATTGGTATTTCTCAACCCAATTGTAGGAAATTGGAAGATTCACATTAACTGAGGAGTTAATGAAGAATTGCTGACTGGCAAAACTGTCAAATCAACCACTGCCCACTGATGCCTGACAGGACTCGTTCGTGTTCTGATGCAAGACCTTAACCATGTAAGCTCCCTGTGCTCTATTTTCTAATTGGTCTTGAAAACACCAGAAATATGGTGATAGAAATGACATAAACATTAAAGATAAACATTGAACATAAACATTATAATGATATAAACATTAAATACAGAATGATAAGTAGAACAGGCTGAAAACCCAAGGGTTTATATTCAGATAGGCTGCACTTGCTTTCCTCCCACAACTGTGACTGAGAGTCAAAAATCTAGAATGACTTTAGTTTACTTTGATTTAAAAAATACAGACATTGAAGTTGGGTGTTTGACATCACTGGCACTAATCCGTCTAATGTTCGTCTGTTATAACCACACAAAAATACTCATCACCTCTACTATTCTTACTAGGTGTCTGGTTATTGCTAAAGAAAGTTTTTCTTAGAGATATCTCTTCCTATTTAGGCACTTGTATCTCTGTCTTCTAATATATGAGGCTTTCAAGTACTAGTCCATGAACACTGCTGGGGCTTTATTGAAAAAAAGGAGTCCTTGCCATTATTAAGGTGGTTTTATTTTGTTTTAAATTTAATCATCTTTATACACTCTACGTATGTCCATTCCATATCCGAAAAGACTTTATTTTTTCTCAAATCACAGAATCACAGAATCTTCTA
>NW_015094175.1:0-1832 GCF_001431845.1 Calidris pugnax
ATGGTTAATTTCTATTATACTGGTGCTAGTGCTGCTCTCTACTGGGAGCAGAGCCCACTCCCAGCTAAAGGATGGGGTTTGTTGTTTGGCTCCTACCAACTATTGCTTTCTCTGAATGATCTACAGTGGCCAAAAGACACTTTTTGATGGGCTCACAGTCTAGGTCAAGCGTGGCCTAGCTTACAGTGGCACGACACAGTGTACTGACAAGTGGAAGACCTAAATAAGTCTACAGGTTTGGTGAACAAAGCCATCCTCCCAACAGCCAATGCCAAGGAACGCAGAGGCAGAGGTTTTCAGTTTGTAGATGGCATCACTAAATAGAGCACTGTGGGGATGCACAGCAGAAAGTGAGAGGATCAAAACCAAGCCCCTGACTTGAAATAAATATGGTTTTTAAAGATATTCTATATTCCTTTTTGACTCCTGTATCCTATTTGGATCTGGATAATCCCAATGACTTTGCAAAGTATCTGAGAGCACTCAATCTGGCACAAATTTGGCAAGATAAATTGAATACTTAATTCCCAGGGAGCCTAAAGAGAAGTGATATTGAAAGAAGTGACACAAAGTTGAGATTTCACAGCACTTTAGGTAGATGTTAGGTACACACGAGAAGTGTCAATATTATCCTAGCGATGGTTGCAGTGATGTAGTCAAAAAATGACAAGTGGTATTTCAGTCTATCTTGCATGGCACCACACAGTCTCATTACTTCGGTTTCTTGAAAAAATAGTGCCAATATATATTTCTGTTTCTTGGTTCCAAAAATATAAAATTATATAGAAAGAGGGGAAAAAAAAGGGTTTGTATTTCTTTTAGGCTGAAAGAGAAACACACAGGAAAGTGAAGTAATAGGGAAATTTAGAGAAAAGGAAAACTTAGGAACAGATGTCATTGTTTATTTTTATTTCTCTCTCCCCCTCCTTATGATTATAATAAATTATCTCTTTTTGCAATGATTAGGGAAGAAGGGGATTACAGCAAGGTTGGACAGAAGCAGCAGATAAAACAGAATATAACCCCACTTAAATCCTCTATTCAACCTCACTCTGAGATGGAATTCAAGCTACTGTGTGAATCTGGTGCTTTAAATGAGTGAAGTTGCCAGAATAGTGAACTGTCTTTAGACACACTAAAAAAACCCAAGATGGTTTTCTACCTGGTCCTTGAATTGATTTTTATGTTATGAATGAACTAGATCACCCACATATCTGGCTATTTTATGTTGCTTAAAATGTGAGAATAGGAAAGGCAAGTAAGGATTCAGAGATGTCAAAAGCAAAGGTCATGTCAAAAAAACAGGACCATTCCACATATTTCTGTGCAACCGACAGTATAAAAGACATTTATATTGTTGACGAGAAGGCTAGTTTGTCTGAACTGTTTGTAACACTTTAAATTACTAATGCTGAAGAAACAATTTAGTCAGCTACATTCTAACTGTTCATCCTGTTTGCCTGCTTTTTTCATATCTGAACTTGGAAAATCAAAACAGACATTTTTACAGCAGATTTTTAGCTTTTTGTTCCAAGTGTGTTTGTCACGTTCCAGAGTTCAGAATAAGATCCAAGTCCACTCCACATTGTAATGCACCCCGAAAGATTTCTAAGCTGAATAAAAGTATTGTTAATCACCTTCATGTTATTTTCTAATACAAGCACGGAGATCAAGTAGATAGCAAGAAGTACAAATCCTAGCAACAAACCTCTGTGTTTTCATGAACATGAACATGACAAATGGTTTTCAAGCATCAGTGACACTGACTTCTGTGATAAATGCATGTGCTTATTGGAAGTTTCCACTTTGGAAACCCTCCTGTGTTAGAACAC
>NW_015094176.1:0-1798 GCF_001431845.1 Calidris pugnax
AAAAACAGGTCTCTCCACTGACTGCTGAAGAAGGGGTGTCATACTGAGATGAAGAGCTGCTTTTATGCCTTTTTCAACTGGTTTTGACTGGAAAGATGAGCTGATGTTTATTAGTGTTTGACCACAAAACCAGTGTCTTTAGCCTTAGTGGCTCAACTGGATTCTGAGAAATTCACATTTTATGTATGTTCCTCATGGGCCATGAACCACCTGTCTGCTTCCAACACATCATATGTTACTGCAGCTACTATAGGCACATCAATCCCTACTATTTTCACAGAGCTGAATTCTCTCCCTCTACCTTCACATGCCTGAGGCACCCTGTTGAGGAACACAGTCAGTGAGAGAGCTTCAGCTCCACAATGTAATTAAGAGTTCAATTTGTCCCTGGAGGTACCTGTCCTTCTACTGTCCTAATGACAGCACCTTACTTAAAATGGAAGAACTCTTTTGATTCTCACATCATCACCTGCAACTACAAACCCTGCCCTGCTTTCCCTAGAGAAGCAATGTGTTTGCCCATGGGTCTTTTGTCACGTGAGGATCAGGACTAGGACTCCCTGGGAAACAGCTCTGCCCTTCCAGGGCAGGATGCAAGGTCACCAGCAAGATGTGCAGAGCCTGGCACGTATGGCATTCTCACCTGACCACATTCCTGTAGGCTCTTCTGCTGTCCTTGTCCAGACACACTGTGAAGGGCCTCTGCTCTGTGCTTCTGATTTTGATATTGTGTGCTTTCAACCTGTTGGCCACAGCCTGGGTGGAGAGAGGAGGAAGAGCCCAGTGAGTGTCTCACATCCCTTCCTTTGGCTGCGCAGTGATGGGTGGTGGGTGCATACTGGGTATGAAAGGGACAGATGATAACATTTCTCTTTTTTTTTTTTAGCCTCAGATGTGACACAAGGTGACTTTAAGGAGGAAAGTGTCTCTCTTGTCTCTTTTTTCTGTAATCACAACCTGCTCAAATTTTGCAAGGGAAAACTTTCCAAACTGGCAATGTTTGCACAGGTTGAAGGGTTAGGGATGTCTAATATGGGACACGGTCTGTTCTCCAGGGCTGTGGTGTATCTTGATGTGTAACGTGGGTTGCAAAACCTTGGTGTTCCCAAAAGCCAGGTGAAAATAAGAAAAAGTGTGCTGGCTGGCTAAAAATACCAGCTGAGAGACTGGAGGCTCCAGGGCCCAAATGACCAAGGCACAATAATACTTAATGCCACCCAAACTGCAGTGACACATTCCCATGGGGCAGCGTGTCCTCTGGGGTCTACTTGAACTCTCACATAAAACAAGAAGGACAGGAGCCCGAGTTTTCAGTCCTATCTCTTGCATATCCAGCTTTCTGAGTTGGTTATTATTATTAGATTCATTAAAGTTGCTGCTTCTCGGTTATGCTTCCTTAAAATATTTTTCCAGTGGCCTCTGTTCTTGTGAACTCCATGAGGATTAACATGCGAGGTCTGGGGAGGGCACTGCAGCTGGAGATGTGGAGCTAATGGAGTTAATCACAAAATTACAGACCCTCTCCTGTACCCAGGTGGAGCCACGATGACTAGGGCTAAGCCTTGCTTCTCCAGTTCCTCCCTGGGGTCAGAGCATCACCCCAGCAGCAACTCAGTCCTTCAGGGTCTCCTGAGACAGGATTCAATGTGGCATTTAGCAGCAGGGATGGCATTTGAGGCTTTGGCTCAAAAATCTATACTTTGCAATGGAAAGTAATTGCAAAACACTCTCTGAGTGGGGTGGCCCCAGAGCCTTCTCCTCCCCACAGAGTGTTCCCCCTTTCACTGTGGTTGTAAGG
>NW_015094177.1:0-1837 GCF_001431845.1 Calidris pugnax
AAAATTATAAATGGAAAATTCCATGCAGGGACAAAGTGGTATTAGTAGCAATGATTTATTCAGTACATCTGTTTTAACATCTGATAGCCAAGACACTAGAATGAATAAATGCTTCAGATTTGCTTATCATCAACGAATCTCTTAACAGCCCGGCAGAAAGCAAACCACTTTGTTCTCTTATTTTTACAATGCATGAAGTGTATTTGCACTTAAAAGCTGATGCTTTTTATTATAACACAATAAATTCACCTGCACAGAAGCTGGTAATTCTTTGGCAGGTATCGATAACAATCTTAAAACCATTTAGAATAGGTGTAAATCTCGTAGCTATATGCCTGATGCTTGTTTCCTCATTAGCAGAGGTGATTTGAAAGGCAGATGTTCTTCTTGAAAATCTGAGATACACCTCTAAACTCCCATATTGTTTGTACCTACAGATCAAATTAGAACTTCCTCCTATTGTCTTTGCCGTATGTCCCATCGTCCCTAATTGACGCATATTGTATAGTCTACTCCTTTCAAAGAAGGCTATGGCGTTTTCAAGATGAAACTGTTTCTAAAACTAAAAAATGGCCAAAATCCAAAGATTATTATCGCCTCATCCATTCCTCGCAATGTTGCATGAGAGAATTTTCCATATCACAGGCACACTTTCCGTGGTCTTTCCTTTGATTTCACACTAGCAAGAGATGTTGTTATGGCACTTTGTTATGTTTGAGACTAACTTGTAAATTTTATTTAAGTTTTAAAAAAAGGGAATTGTGATTCAATGGCTATGACTTGATTTGAATGCTTTAAGTATCAACAGGGCTGGAAATCTTAAAAGTTATGTACTGCATTGTGAGCTTTGGGATGAATACAGGGAATATCCCAGCTTTTTCCTTAAGAAATCATTTTTTTAACAAAGCATGTATAACAATGTTGAAGGGAAATTTCTAGCTAGCTCTACTCTAATCACATCAATTCAACCCTTACTTTATCACAAACAAAATCTTTTCTTTTCAAAAATAATTGTGCTAATTGCTGGGAAACATGAATGATTGGGTGCATAGAAGATTTTACAAGTCAAATGAGAATAAGGCCAGATATATGTGGATTAGCTAAGTTTTAATTGACAATCATTCAGGCATTATCTCTACCTTTGTAACAATACCAAAATAAGAATGTAGCCAAAACAATTGAAATTGACATTTTTATACTGAGGGGAAATAGGTTTTTTATGAACCATCAAATTAATCTGTGGTGTTTGTTGCCATAACTGTCCCAGAATATAGTACACTGTTTTTTTCCTTAAAACTAGATTAGATATTTTTTTATGTGTAAAATAATGTTTGCAATTACATTATATCTGCAGGATAAAAATGATCACAGTTGCAATCTTCATTTTTTAGGTCATCAACCAATCACTGATTTAATAATTCCAGAAGTTGTGGGGAGGGAACTTGGTTTAGGGAGATATTATTCCTTAATTATCAATAATGCAATTTCACAGACTTCTCTTTGATGTCGTAGAATAGAAGAGACTACACAGCAGTATTACAAATGTGTGCACCTAGAGTCTTTTCATGGACAATATAGTCTATAGATTATATCATCTTCAGTTCGTGGGTATGTTCCATGTATTGATGATAGGAATAACAAATACATGTATTTGTGAGAAAATCTTATCTGAGTACTGGAACAGTTTGCCTGGGGAGGTTGTCGAGTCTACCACCTTAGAGATATTCAAAAACCATCTAGACCTGGGGAACTGGCTCTAGGTAGCCAAGCTTGAGCAGAGGGTTTGGACAATGTGAGCTCCAGAGTTACTTCCAGCCTCAACCATTCTGTGATTCTG
>NW_015094178.1:0-1840 GCF_001431845.1 Calidris pugnax
ATTAGTTCTGTGTCGCTCAAACCAGGACACGACTGTTGGCTGAAATTCAAGTATATACACACATATAGATACATTCAAATACACAGCAGCTTGACACTGCACATAATTATTAGCATGCGATTCTTTACAGGGGAGCCTTCAGTGCTGTCGGCGGGGCACCGTGTGAGGGGACGGGGAAGGCATTACCGTCCATGGTTGCCAGGCGGAAGTATCCGCGGTTGCTAGAGTAGGCCGGAGACCCGGAAGGGGAAGACGGACGCTTCCGGGTGAGGGGACACCGCGCGGGGCCGGTGCGGAGCGGAGAGGTGGGAGCCGGGGCGGAGAGGCGCGGGCGGCCCCGGGGGGGCGGAGGGCGTGATGGCGCCGTGGAGAGCGGGGACGGAGGGGAAGAGGTGTGCGGGGGGGGCCCGTGAAGGCGGCTGAGGGAATGGCGTCCCGGCACCGTGAGCGGAAGGGGGAGCCCTGCGGTGAGGGGGGGACAGCACCGGGGGAGGAGGCTCGGGTACCCCCGGTTGTGGAGTGCTGGTGATGGGACACCCCTTCGGAGGTGCGCGAGGCGGGGGGCGGTGCCGGGGGGTCGGCAGGGAAGCGGAGCTGTTCTGGGCCGAGGGCTCCCTGCAGTGTGTGGAGAGGAAGAAGGCGGACCCCGTGTGGCAGCCTCCTCGGAGGCGGCCGCCCGTAGCCGTGTCCGGCTGCTGCGCTCACCCCCTGAGCCGCCTTCGCTATGCCGGGCTGCTCTGAGCGGGGTCAGCTTGTCTTGTGCTTGGTATTACCTCAAAAGCAGGTAGAAGACAGCAGTTCTCACAGAAATCTGCGGTGGAGCTCTAGCTCTAGCGGGGAGAAGCACTGCAAAAGGGGAAGTTTCCTTTCCAAGCCCCAGACTGTTGCTGTTTCCAGCCCCTTGTCCGGGCTGTTTCTCACCCATGGCCACAGCAGGCCTTGTCCTGGCTCTGGAGGGGCCGGCACAAAGATCGGGGTAGTGGGCCCCTGGCTGACTGTCTGCAGGTGCTGCCCTGGCCCTGCAAGAGCTTTCCATGTGCAGGAGCATGGTGCTGGGGCATGTGTTAATGGTGAGCCATTTATTCCATCACTGACAACAACTGCTTAGTACTAACGAGCTTGTGTCAGAGCTGGTGAAGATCCTGCTGTGAGAAGGAAAGGAGGGCTTCTGTTTTCCAAGGCACTCCCATGCCCAGGCTCCCCAGAGTGCTCAGCTGATTGGGCAACTTCTTGCAGAAGAGGATGGGTCAGGAGCAGGTTAACGTGGAAACAAACTGTATCTTTGGCTTCAGCTCCCCTTTGACCTTTTACTCTCAGCCCTGCAAACTCCCAATTTGAAAAGTGGCAGGGCACAGGCTGCTTTCTGCTGTGAAAGTTCTGATGGTTTGTACCATGTTTGTATCATGGCTCCCCCATGTCCAAGAAAATTCCATCAGAGTGGCAGAACTGGAGCTACCACACTAGGCAGCACTGCTGGTAGGCTCATCCTTTTCCCAGAGATCCTGCGTTTTTTGTAGTGAACAGTTGTAAGGAATATGACTTTTACTTTCTAAAACTGCAGAACTTGTTTAACGGTGTTCTCGAATAATGTGCTCTGCTTCAGGTGCCTACAAATAAACTAACCTACATGTAATCAACTGCAGTTCAAGAGGGTATCTTCTCTTGTCACATAGAAAAACAAATAAGGCCATGTGTGTCCAGACATTTGCAGTGTGCTAAATCATCTTCATAACTAAGGGTTATTTATTTTTTTTCCTTCCTCAGCGAGAGAACATGAGTTCAGCAGGGAGGAAAAGAGGAAAGCCCAACAGAGGAGGAGGAAAAGGAAGAGGAGGAAGAG
>NW_015094179.1:0-1840 GCF_001431845.1 Calidris pugnax
AGCAGGCCCGGGCACAAGGTGATGGCCCAAGGTGCACCTATACTCTTTTTCCAGCCTTATTTCAAAGTAACACGGGTCTTTTCTCCAGACAGTGGTCATTTAATACCCCAATGTGTATTCCCTCCACCCCCTGGTATTACTGTTTAAAGAAAAAGATTGAAAAGTGCATGCATAAAGGAAAGTGTATCATTACATCTTCTATGAATGGGTTGGTTTGACAGTGGAAATGTCCTTTCCCAGGTGCAGCAGACCAAGGCCGGGGCAGCTATGGAGGCAGAGGAAAGAGAGTTATCAAAGCAACAGCAATGGGTGCTCCGAGGCAGACTTCAGTACAGGTCATCTGCTCCTGGCTGTGGTCATCCTCTCCGCTGTTTTAGTTTTCAAACAGCCAGCCTGTGTCACGTCCAGTGAAACCAGGCAATGGACTCAGCACCCCTCAAGGTCAGGAATTAACCAGAAAGCTGTGCTGAACCCCAACACACCCTGTACGATGTCCTCCTGGGGACTTGGCCCAGCCACGGGGAGCAGAGGACAATGCTACCGAGAGTGCAGGAGCTCCTGGTGAACCTGTGCATGAATTCTCCACGCCCGCAGTTGTTACTGCAAAATAAAAACTGCTTTCGGGACTGCAGAGTATGTGGTTTTACCTAAAAAACACTTGAAACACACCATGAAGCACTAATGAATATTTTTGCTTCTAACTCCATTTTCCTCAAAAAAGTTGTGGGATGGCAGGAAATGCACCTGGAATATGAGATGGCTGGGAAGGGATTAGCTGCTTCCCTTTGCTGATTTTCAGGCATGTGTGTGCGTGTGTGTATACTTTATGATTTATTAAAGCTCCCAAACGAGCTGATCTGAAAGCTGGTTTCTTTTGCCTGTCCAACACAAAGACAGCCTCGAGGTCTCTGGAAGAATTTGTGACATCAGAAGATGTGCTCTCAAAAGCAGTGAGATATTCGATGCTGAGCATGGGAACAGTGGGGGAATTTTTCATAGACGGTTAAAATACAGTATTTGTTTGTATAGCTCTAGTAACTAATTATGTGCTGTTTTTTAAGGAATAACAAGAATGTTATTCCTAGAGATGTGGGTGTATCAGGGATGGTTAAAAATTACACAAGTCATTAAAGGGGTCAGAAAGCTGTGAAAATTCCAACATCATTCAACAAGAATGAAAAGGTTAAGGGTGAGGACAGATTACCTTTAAAGTATTGTAATTTCAATTAAAAAAACACATTAATTTTTGATTCTCTCTGTTGTGTTTGTTGTTTTAACTACATAGGATTAAACAGTTTTACTATACAAATGAATAAAGTCTAGAGTTGTTATCACAAGAAGTTTTTAATATGGTTTGTGACAAGCAATATCAAAGTTATCAACTCTCAAGCTTCATGGTCTGAAACCAGACAACTCTCAGCAACAAAAAAAGTTGTGCACTGATAAACATAGGAGGCATATTGTATTTTTTAATTAAATATGAAAACATGAGCTGTGTACATTATTTTTTTCCCTAGAAAACACAGCAATTTCAAAAGTTTATCATAAAATATTTTCATGAAATGAGTGAACCAGCAAACACATGCGCTTGTGTGCCTTCCCCCCTCCCAAGATAAACGTGATAAAAGAGACATACGCAAATGTAAAAGTTAACAGAACAAGTGGTGTTTTGCTGTTGTTTGGTTCTTTTTTGGAAAGGATGGAATGTAACATTGTGCTCGACCTTCTATGTCACAACAAAAAATATTTGGTGCAATATTTTAACATGTTCTTTTTAAGTTTCGATCTGGTGGAGAAAAATACCCTTTTCTATAATAAAATATGTCTGTTTTTTTTTTTT
>NW_015094180.1:0-1849 GCF_001431845.1 Calidris pugnax
AGGGGAAAAAAAAAAAACAAAAACCTAAACCCAAAGGCTGCTGTTAACTCCAGAAGGACCTGGACCACTCCCGTGTGCAATTTCCTCCCTGTCATCACCTACAGTAAACTATTACCTCTCGCTCTTCGCATCGCTCCAGTATGTCAGACTTACCGAGAAGAGAAAGGCCACTGCCAACTTTCACTTTCTCTCTACTGTGGCCGAGTTCATCCTGCCGTCAAGTGCAAGTCCCTTGAGAGCTGTGGGCTGAAGGAGGCCGTGGGAAATGGGCAAGAAGGTGGGGGGACACAAACCCCCCCCTCAGATAACGCAGGAATTTCTTGCTATGACGTGGGCCGCGTTACGAAAGTACGGTGGAGCCCTGTATTGCATCACTCCCTGCATTTCAACCCATCGACCTTCCCATAAATATATATATACACACACACAGGAAAAAAAAATAGATATATATACACGGAAATAGCCACATTTTACCATTAGCCTTCCTCTTCCGATGTGTTCATTGTTACAAGAGATTATAACAAGGATTGGCCTGGTAGTGAACCAACCTCCAGAGCACACTGTGCTTTTACAACTAGAAATAGAGGGATCAGGGAGATTAATCCTCTGTCCTGGACGGCAGGAGGAGCCAGTGACAGTGAAAGCAAATATAAATAAGCAGAGAAGGCTCTTTGTCTCGCAACAGTCCCCTTTGGTTTCTAGAAGGAGGCTCTTCCACCAAGAGATGCTTTAAGAGGCGGTTATGAATGAAATTAAACAAAGGCATCGCTTCGGTAAGCCCTGCAGTAATTAGGAGAGGAGGAGCTCCCGCTAATAATCTTCCAGGAAGGTAAAGGCCAGGTTCAGCCCTGCTGAATGCTTACAGTCACCACATTTCACCCAACGCTTCCTCAATGTTTAACTGGTGCCACAGGGCAGGTCGCACACAGGGAAGCTGTTGCTTCCCGGTCAGTCAAAACCACTCAAACACTCCTCTATGGGCAAAATTTACCCCCAAAAAGCCACATCCAGAAGCTAGCATCCTTCACCGCCAGCAGTCACAGCAGTGCATGGACCCCCACAGCTCTCCCCACGCAAATTCTCCTCTAACACGAACCCAGAACGTAAAACCCAACTCTGGGGATAAGAACAGAAGCACGTTGTGTGCCCCCTGCTCCTCGAGCTGCTCCGAAGGCACAGACTTATTAGCAGTAAGTAAATCTGAGTAATAAATTATTCTGGTCATTAGAATCAGCAGATCAGACCTCAGATCAGAGGAAGCTTATCTGTTTATTTTTTTTGCCAAGAGACACTCTTCCCCGCAGGCGCAGTGCACGCAATAAAGAGGAACCGAAAGGCTTTTTAAAAAATAAAGTACATTTGAGAGGAAGGGAGGCACCAAGGATTTGTATGCTTTTTTAAAAATTAGCAACTTTGTCTGTAACCCATCTTTTCCCCTTCTTTTTTAGCTTGTCACCCTGTCCTCGTCTATTTCTCGTCTATTTCTTTCCTTCCCCTCTGTCTTATCCAACTGACCCTTCATTCCAAGAGGAATGTTTCTTGCCCTGTGTCCAGGACATGACAGAAGTCAAGTTACCTGCTCTGGGAAGAACAGCCGGGAATATTTTTATTCCTTGTAATGAATGTGGAAACACATGATCTTACTGAAGCCACGGCCAAACTTGGGGACAAACTCCCCCTTTGTGGTTCCAAGTCACCTGTTAAAGGACATTTCTACATCCAATGCCCGTTTTCCCAAGGAGGAACTCTGGTTTGGTTACTCATGACCAGCCTCACCCGCAGACTGGACCGGTGACACGTATTCTGTCCTCCTAATGCCCTTTGAAGGCCACACAGAAACTTTAAGGGG
>NW_015094181.1:0-1837 GCF_001431845.1 Calidris pugnax
TTTGGGAAGCTGAAAAAGTCCTTGGCTTAATCTAAGCATTACTTAGCAGCAACTAAACCAATAAGTGTTATCAACATTATTCTCATACTAATTCCAAAACACAGCAGCCAGCAGGCAGGAAATTAACTCTATCCCAACTGAAACCGGGACAATCTGAAAAGAACTTTTCCTTTAAAATTGTCATGCTACCACCCTGAAAGACAGCAGAACAAAGAAGTATTTCAAGTGATTTTGGGGACTTGTACATCTGCGCATTTTGCAAAGAGCAAGTTTGCAACAATCTGTTGAATTTTCCAAAATTATAATGAAACTAACTCAGAATCATAGCCTGTGTCCTGCTTGATTACATTTCGGCAAAGCTGTATACAAAAAAAAAATAATTGGTGAGCTTCTAGAAGGAAGGGATCAAATCTCTAGTTCATAAGGTTCTTAAATTCATGCTTAATTTTATCCGCCTGGGTTTAAACTTCAAAATCCAAACAAAGGAAAATGCAGGCAGTCAGCTTGTAAAACAAACGTACCATGCTGAAGGTAGGCAGGAAGGCAGGTTTACAAGCATATTTTATTGCTATATGTATGTAATGTTAACATAGTGTCATTTACATGGAAATTGTAAATTCTAATGTGAAGATATAAAACCAAGATATATCTTTTTCAAAGGACAGCACCCAATACTGCAGTCAAAATGCAGTTTTCCTACGGGTGAAACAAAGATCTCATGCCACCTTGAAGACGGCTGCCGAATCCATCGATATGATGAAGACAAATATTTGAATTTCCAATCCAAAACCTTTTTAGCAACTAAGATATTTGATAGAATCTGTCTGCTTTTCTTTTTGTTCAACTTGTTTGAGTTTAGAATGTTTATTTGGAAGACACAGGCTTAGTGTCAGATGTTTCCGTCATAATAACCCATAGCATGACCAAGAGCATCTCCCAAGATCTGTGAATAACCTCAGTCCAGTCCTAAACTATCAACAGGGTGGGTTTTTTTTTCCTTCTCTAATCAGAAAAATCATAATGAGAATATGCTTTATCTAGAGCTGTTTTGCACAGCTTGAGTAAATTGGAGTGAAGGAAAAGCTGCAATCACTCAAACCATTCATTTAAAGAGATGTTGCTCTCCTCCTTCTTCCCTACTGATCCTCTAAAACTCATTTATGAAGTATTTTTCCACTTAGCTTTCCTCTTCTTTTCTCTACTGTCTCCAATTGTAGACGTCTGTGCTTTCATTGATGTGGGACACAAAGCCCAGGAAAGGCCTTACCGAGTGAGTGAAAAGCAATTGCTTTCCAACACGTAACACTGCCCACACCGAACGTACAGCTGGGATTTTCCATGATCCTCTAATTGACTGGTAACATCAATAAGGGTTGAGTCATAAGTTTAATTCACAACTCAACTGTTTCTCAAACTTACCATCAACTCTTCCTTAAACTTACCATCAACTCCTTCTTAAACTCACCATCAACTCCTTCTCAAACTTAACCACCACCTGTTCCTCCCACTTACCACACCACTCAAATTTACCCCACCACTTATATCAGTTAAGCCTTACTTACTTAATTCAGTAGGTCCTTTTTCCAGGTCCCCAGGACTGCTCTGTGGGCCTGCATGAGAAACACACACTCTTGACACACCTCAGCACAGCACATGGCTGTTCTGTTCACCCACAAACTAATCCAGAGATGGGCTGTGGGCTGGACTGAGGTTGTCCCACAAATCAGGGGAATTCAAGCTCAGTGCATCACAGAAATAAATAGAAATACCAACAGACATGATCAGGGTAGAGCAGAGACTTTGAAAAATAAACTGGAGAAAAGCAGGTTTAGATTAG
>NW_015094182.1:0-1844 GCF_001431845.1 Calidris pugnax
AAAAAAAGATGCAGATTGGCAGATTATTCCTAAAAACTTGCAAGGATGGGAAATAAAAAAGAAAGAAAGAAAAAAAAAAGATAAGTTTTCAAAGTAGCAGCCATAAAAAGAATCTAGTTTGTCCTGAATAAGCGATGGTGAGATTTGACTGGAGAGTCGGCAGTGTACACAAAGTATTGAAGACTTGCAGGCTCATTTTGGTGTTTGTCAGCAGTTACACACCTTTCATTGACTGCACTGAACACGCTTTGATAAGTAGCAGCCTGCCAGTGGGAGTAAAGGCTTTGCAATCTGAGGTACATTAATTATTAATTACAAATTGAGACTTAGCTAGCGCTTTTTTCTTAACTCCTCTCTGGTCGTCTGTCATGATGATGTATTCTCAGGCTTAAATTGTTTATAGCTACACAGATTTTGATGAACAGTAGGTAGATGCTGTTCTGTGAAAAAGATAAGATCCCCACGAACGCCGAGCACTTAATAAACTTCAGGTGTTTTACAAACAACGTCGACAAAACACAGTTCAGGAATCAGAAGGAGCATAAATCCTGATGCATTTGAACTTCTCCTTGGAAGACTACAGTGGAATTATCCACATGAACATTTAACTGAGAACCAAATAAGTGTAGCAGTCATGCTCCAGGGAGCATAAAGCATCAGTAATAACCCCACCGGTTTCGACATGCCAGTCTGACAGTCTAATGGGAGTTTTTAAATTCTAATATATCTTTCAAGGGAAGGACAAACCTCAAAAGAAGCTAAAGTGTGTCACTTTGGAATGACATAGAGAAAATCTTGGTCTTAATTTTTGTTTTTGTTTACGTAGATACAAAAAAAAAAACATTTTTCAAGTTACTTAGTGATTTCTGATGAACACGGAAAAAAATGTTACAGATCTCAGTCCAAGCTCTACTTGCCTTTATGATTTCTGTAACCACACTGAACACAAAAAAGATGAGAGTTTCATTGCTTAGTATTTACATTTGGTTCAGATCAACTATCTAGAATTCTTAGGAAAATTTATCAGTCTGATAATGTGCCCATCTTTCAACATGCTGGCAGAAAACAATGAAAAAAAAAAAAGAAAACTGATTTTTCTACTCCTTTCTTAGGGGGAAAAAAACAAGGCAGGAAAAAAAGCTACTCATTCCATCCTAACCAACTTTTTTCCTAGGGCCAAGTGAGCAAGTAGAACCATACAAAGATGCCAGATTTCCAAGGGCTGAGCAGTTTAAGCGTGCAGAAAGTAAGTGCACAGGTTGGTCACTGGCTTACTGGTGGCTGTCTATGAACTGCTGAACTCAGTACCCCTCTGCTACTGCCCATCAGTGGGGGCTACAACAGTTCTTGCACAGGCCTGAAACTTCTTTAGGTATTCCATTTGTTGCAGTTCCTGCAGGGATTCTCACTGAATTTTACTTATACTGTGAGACTCACTCACACTGGATGGACTCTACATTCGTGCTGTGGGGTCCCTTTAACTCCCAGCTTATCCGTTGCACAGATTATGTGATACTCTTGCAGCTCCCTCACATTTTTGGCACTTGGCTGGACTGATGCAGTGAATTGGGCTGTATTATAAGGGTGAAATCGCACTTCATCAATACCCATTTTTACGTTTGCTCTTTTTATATACCATATGCAAAGCCAGTGTGGTCTGACTGCTAGCACATGAGTCAGATGTTCCCTCCAGTCCACTGCCTCTTGCACAGAGCAAGCAGGGAAGAGCTTTGTGGTTGTCTCTCTCAAGCTACAGAGACAGGCAATCCTCTAAAATTTGGCAAATTTCAGCTGATACTTGCTGGCATAATGGCAGCTCTCTGGGAAAGAAGAGTTTAACAAAT
>NW_015094183.1:0-1837 GCF_001431845.1 Calidris pugnax
CTTTCTTTCTTTCTTTCTTTCTTTCTACATAGCCATTAATTTGTATCTCAGAAGTGGATTCCATGAGAATATCTGAGGTCCTTTCTGGAGCTCTTCTGGAAGGTTTATGACATTTCTTATCAAAATTTCAGACAACACATTAGATGTGAGGGAAGTTGTCCAAATCTACACATTAAAATGTCAGAAAAATAAATGTAAAGTACAGGTATTGTTGTATCCATCAGTCGAGACTATAATTTGACATTAAGAAACAATAAACCAGCATGATGGCCCACTATTCTCAAATCACCTCTTGGCTTTTAACACAATTCTGAAACACCTTCTGCCACACTTAGGCACATATGTCCTCTTCCCCCATCTGCTCAGCATTTCACCACTACCTCCAATGTCTATGTCTAGCTGTATGATTGGATTTTCCATGTGTAACATCATTTAAGTATCTTAAACCTCCTACTCACTCAGATGGTTTTTTTTCAAATACAGTTATTTACTTGTAAAAAATTCAAGGTACTTAAGTTCTGAAAATCTGTTTGAAGGCTCAGGCATCTAAGCTTTCATTAGAGCATAACAAAGATGAGAGTCTTGCAGATATTGGTTTGCTGAATGACTGCCAACTATCCAAATTCTGATCCTAAACATAACTAGTAGAGGACAAGGTTCATTCTTTTAATAGGAGGTAATGGAGTCTCATATATTTATACAAGTCCTGAAATAAGCTCATAAATTACAAGAAAATACAGCATTTTATGTCCTTACAGGTCCTTTTGATTACTTAGTGGTGTGAAAAGGAGACTAAGTGTGGGATACAAAAGCAATTGTAATCATTCCTGAAGAAACCTGAAATGAAGATCTCTACGCACAGCTGAATCAATTTTTTCTCCTCATAAAAATACACAGGCACATTTCCTATTAGAGGCTTACTCCAGAGGTTAAGGTATATTGAATGAAATACTTTTTCAAAGTTGAGAGAAAAATATCAATAACAAAGGTAAGGACCAAGTAATGCAAAATTTTAATTTGACCCTGCAGACAGGCCCTTAAAGAAAAGAAATAGAAATTTAAGTTGCCAATCTCTTTATATTAAATTCTATGTTGAACTAGCAAAAATTAATAACTAAACACACATCTAATTGTCCTAGGTTCCACTTTAAGCAGTTGTATACGGGAGGCAGGCAAAATTAGAGCAGTATGTTAGGAAACAGGGAAGTGGACCAGAGTGAAAATGCAGCCACGGGAACATGTGGGTGCAAAGATAAGTACTGCACCAATGCTGCAGCTGACTCGTCCCTTCACCGGCTGACGGTGCCCATGGCACTCTCAGGATCACTCCTGGCTCTCTCAGGATCACTGTGGAGAGGAATGCAGTAGTGGCAAAGATGGAAACGGAAGGTGACAGTAGTTCCCCATGTTTCCTGAAATATCTACAAATTCCTGGTCACAATGGGCCTGAGCAAGAAAGAGCTGCTGTCACAATACTGAAGGGAGAAAAAAGGGACTCCTGGCCTGCAGGAAGCTAAGCCAGAGACAGGGAAAACTGGAAGGGAAAGATAAGAGGAGAGCAGATGTTTGACATGCAGTATCAGAGAGGAAACCTATACTGTGGCTGTTGAAATGGAGAGATCCCCTGTGAGAACCGTGTCTCAGAAAGCAGCTGCCAAGTCAAATAGCCATTAAATCTCAGCAGAAACAAACATCATCACACTACGCTGTGTCTCTTTAGTAGACCCAACAGCAGTTCACACTGGGCTAGTATCAATTGTACCATACTAAGCTTGGACAAAAACACGGGTCAGAGTGACAAAAGCAAGCACTTTCAATTAAGCAGTTTGAAATGAAA
>NW_015094184.1:0-1840 GCF_001431845.1 Calidris pugnax
AATATTGTTGTGCATTGAATTCTCCAGCATTTGTGCTATCTTCTAGTTCCCTAATAGACTGGATTTTCATTATTCAAGAAGTCTTTGAGAGTGTGACAACTCTCAAAACCAGAGATTTTTCAATCTTATGTTTGTGTCAGAATCTCAGTTGTCCTACACTGTATATACACTGGGTTTTGGCTTACCTTGGACTTGACACATTGGCAGATAAGCACCCGGGTGTTAGGACTTCTAGACTGAGGGATATGCATTTAGGATGCACACAAGGATCTCTCCCAATACCCGCTTTTCTGAGATATTTGTCAAGTTTTATAAAACCATTGTCTTCTGACTTTTTCAATGTAAGAAAGTGAGACTGGGTATTGGGCTGTTTTATGTACATTTTTCAGTTTGACTTTTCAACCTCATAAACCTGTCTGGGACTCTGAATCATGCTCTTCTGTAATGCAATTGGCCTGTAGTTCTGTGTATGTGGTGCTTGGTTTCATTCAGTACTGAATTCCTGTTGTGCTCTGAGGGTACTCAAATGGTCTAAAATTGCAAAAATTTGTGATACCTTGGACTGACAAACTGATGGGAAAGCAGAGTTGTTGATTCCCACCACCTATCACATCAAGAAAACTAAAAGCATAATTTAGTTCTTAAAGCATCATGTTTCTACCATGTATTTTTTATAACTTTTACTTCTTATATTTTTCACCCACCAAACTTAAAATTTCAACCCTTCAGACTGTGTCATCTTGTCGGTGTTGTCTTAGGGAAAGACTTATTAGACAGTTGCCATTTGATTTCTTTGATGAGAAAGGCCTTATCATGATGCTTTTAAAAGTAGGTGGAAATAATTGATGAACGGTAATAACAGTTCTGCAGTCAACGAGCAACAAAAATTCCTTTCCTGAATGGCATGTTTATTTTAGCTGCTGAAAAACTGTTTCAGAAAAGTTTTGTATGACTGTTACTCACAGTTATTCTTCCATTTTGATTTTGAGAAGAAATAATTTGGTTTTTTTTAAATTGGTTATATTTCATGCTCGAAGTCTAGATTTGCAGTACAGAGAGGAGATATGGGTGAATAGCACAGTCTGACCCAAACTCTGCAGGGAAAGTTGATTTTCCATTACTAGCCAGCAGCCTATTATCTTTTCTCTTTTACTTTCTCTTTTTGGAGAAAGTAAAAATCTCGAGTTTACTGACAAATGATTTAAGATAAAAGAATGTTTATATCTGCACCCAAGCAGGCAAACTCAGGAAATGGATTAACAGTTGAAGGCATGTTGATAATTTGTTTGCAAATCATATCTCCTGATTTATTTTCTTGTATTGCCTTTCTATTTATAAATGCCATGTTTACATTCTCCCATTTTCTAATTCAGTGTTTTTAATGTATGGAATTGGAATTATGTGCCTGATTATTTTTGTGAAGTGGTTTATTACAATATATACTTTTATGATCCAAAATAACGCTTTTCTACAAGGAATGTGGAAATTCAGGACTACTTAAATGCAAAAGGAGATAAATGTTAGTGAGATTTGTGTAAGATATATGGTGCTAATGGTATTTTTATGGTGCTTTACAGATGGTTATAAAAGCGGTAGCTTTTGACTCAAGGTGAATGAGGGAATAAAGGAGTGATTGTTTTGTGGATTGTGCTTTCTGAGGTTTTGGTTGGGCTCTTTTTGTTTGTTTCCTTCAGAAAGACAGACTTTTGGAAAAATTAAAAACCAGTGGTTTATGTCCAGGGAACAAAGAGAAGATGCTACTCTGTGTTCCAAATGTTGTTTTAAATTTTCATTTGATTAAATGAAAGAGGGTAGCCCTTTGGGGGATGAAAGATTTTTT
>NW_015094185.1:0-1819 GCF_001431845.1 Calidris pugnax
AGGCAGTGGATGTCCTTAAGAGGCAGTTTTGAGAAGAAACTGGGGAGATACCACATGAAACAGGATTACCTTGCTTCCCTGTATGCTGTCGCCAGGGAGACCGGGTGGACCAGGCAAGCCTTTCTGTCCCATAGCACCCTGTACCAGGCAGTGGGGCAAAAAAAAAGAAGAATTAGGAGGTAAACTCTATTTCTGGTAACAAGCTATCATATAAAGATAGTTTCTGTTGGTTTCTACGTGGGAAAAACTGGGGAAAATATCAAACCATCTTTACACGATAGCTTCGTGCAATCACGCCACAACAGGGCAACCAACAGTGAAGGCACAAAGGACCAGAGCAATAAAACCCTTTGATTACATCAATTTAAAGGTTTTATTTTCCTTTTTTTTCTTTATATTTAGTTGAAAAAAAAGCTCTTGAAATTTGACCAAGCTTCATAAGAGTTTTTGTAGAGTTCAGGTTGGATTTCAGTTTACTGCCTTATAATAAATAATCACCATGCTCCAATAACAGTAAATGGAATTCATTCAGTGCTATGTAAATTACCTACATTTTGCATATGTAGAGTATTTCGTCAGAAGTATATCAAAACCTTATTATCATTAAACAGAAATATATAACTTTAAAAATTTAACTCCTACATATTAGTAATGTTAGAAAAGTCATCATTCTCAGCCGTGTAGACAAACATTTGCCACAAACTTTGACAGAATCTCCTGTGAAAAACACACAATTGAATCTATTCATTTAATCTATATATTTATAAGCAGGGATTCACACAAAACATTGTGCTAAATACCTTATCTCAAGAATTCTCCTCATTGCCTTTGTAAAAATACTTGACGGGTACATCTATAATGAAGAAATCCAGGCATGTGTTGAATTTCTTTTCTCAGCAGGAAGTCTTTTTTGAATTATAAATCACTTCAGTGGAGGGAGGATAAAACCACTCCGATGTCACATGCTGGCTGCTTATATAATTAACTTCTTGTTTTCCTATTTCTTTCCTAATGGTTTTACTAACAGAATTGATTGGATTCAATTTCGTTGAGCAAAACTTGCAAACATAAAATTCACATGTAACGTACTTTCCACCCCAAAAGAAGCTCTTGGAAAGAGAATAGATGCAAACAGAAGAAACGCATCATTTAACTAATTTATCTGACAGTTCTGTTTGATTTCCAGCTGTAACCTCAGCAAGTTTAGATGCAAATGTGATTTTCATCCTAATTTTTCCTTCCTAATCCAGTTGGTAGAAGCGTATGGTCAGTGCCCATGTTTTTACGCTTGATTTCTCCTGCAGTTGCACCAATGTAAAGGGTGGAGGAAGGTATTTTGGTGTCTGAGGGACCAGGGTCTGGCAGTCACAGCCTCACAAAAGAGCACCAAAGCTTTGACACAGCATCGTACCAACCTTGGGACCAACTGTCCCGCTGCCCCGTGGCCCCGGTGGCCCAGGATACCCTCTCATCCCACGGTCTCCCTGGAAACAGTCACAGAAATGTCAGTAATTTATCACCTATTCACTGTTACATCTTTCATCCACTTATGAAACAGCCCCCAACTACTCAGTTTAAAAAACAAACCAAACAAATGTCATATACATAAACAGCTGCTTTATCAATAGACACTAAAAAAAGCCCCAAATGCAGGCATCCACCTTATTTAAGCTCTAGGTGAAGAATATATTCCCCAAGCAATGGTCCACGAGATCAAAATCACCAACAGAGTCAGGACTCTAATTTGCAAACCGATCAGCTACAGAAGAAAAAAGAAAGCAAACTGATTTGGAACCCATCCCTGGAGGGGTTCAAGGCC
>NW_015094186.1:0-1857 GCF_001431845.1 Calidris pugnax
AAAAAAAAAAAAGAAGGAGATTATCTGATTCAGATTTTTTATGTCACTAGCTATTTGGTAAACACCGCAGCGTGGCTGACTTAGTTTTATAGCTAGTAAATATTCAGACTGGAAAAACCCACAGAGGCTGCAGAATCCTCCCTGAAAGATTTCAGAGCAGGCAAGAAAAATTCTGGTTGAGGATGGGATGGTCTAGATAGATAAAACTCCCCTTCAGAGCAGAGGAAGGGATTCAGTCACCACTTAAATTCCCCTTCAGTTTCAGTCATTCATGCTCTCTTTATGTCTGTATCTGCTTTTTCTGCTACTGGCAAGCACCCGTATTTTTCACGGATTTGAGCAAATCTGTTCACCCACTTGGCAGGAGGAGGAAGTGGGTTTGTTGCAGTTCCTCTGCCAGGAAGGAAAACTATAACAATGATAAAGGTTATAAAAGAGGTTTTGATCACCCTCTTTGGGATTTTTCTGCGGCACCTAGGATTCATGCATACATAAAATAATCTTTTGGCTTTGGCAACCTTATCTTAGTTTTAATTCACATTTGTGACAATCTTTTCCAGAAACACGTTTCCGTTAATTATGTTATACTACGCACAGATGGTGTAAACATTTTTAAAAAGTGCTTTATCAATGGCTGGTGAACAAAAAAATGCAGAACCAACATATTCTCTGTGATTTGAACTGTTTCTTTGCTCTCTAAAGGTCTGTTTTTTTAAACATAAGTTGTTTACTTTCAGGTGTTGCTGTAGCATCACTTGGTCACAAGAGGGACCTCGCATATCAGTCTCTAAGATTTGTTTTTTCTATAAAACTCTGAGGGCTCTGCAGACTAATAAAAACAATGTTAGGATATGCATGTATGTGAGACATGTAAGTGTGCATATATAAATCCATATATGTGTATATACCCACACCTTTTAGTTACCAAAGAAGAGAAACCATTCATAGAAATAAGGAACGATGACGCTAGCTGGTATGACAGAAGAAAAGAGCCTTAGAATGGCCCAGAAATAACTTTCTCCTACTCATGGATATATATATTTTACACTCACGGGTTGTGGCTAATCTCTAGTCCCACCCTGCAGTTCTATAAATCTCAAAACTAATATTAACTTACGGTATCAGGAGATGTACCAAGCAGAAGGTGCTCCCTCCGGCAGTGCCCGACCAGCAGGGATTACTCTCAGCTGGAGTTTCAAGCAGCCCTTAGTTTTAACTTTCTGTTTGCAGCCCGGGTACTTGACGGTACTTGGAATCTGTCCCAGAATTCCTAGTCTCGAATATATATGCATATTATTTGATTGTTAACTGTGATCATTAAAGGAGACGACTCAAATACTAATTATTTTCAATTTCTGCCAGGTGCCAGTGGCAGCAGCGTGGATTGTATCCAATCTGCTCAAGGCTCATTTTTTTCTAAAACAAATAAACCCATAAATCCTGAGCTTTCTAACCTGAGAATTAACATTGTCCTCAGAACTTGGTGACACATCTTCCTTTACTGGTGTTCTGGTCATGCGATTGGCCAACAATCCTCCTCATGTATTTGCAAGTTCCTTCCAGAAAACACATAATAAATGTCCCTGATAAACTGAGCCCAGTATGGGAACTTTTCTTGGAAACCTTGCTGATGTTCCTGGCCACCTGCTAGAGAAGGCAGCCCATGCCCAGGTGACAGGATAATCCCTGACAGTTCAGTAGCTGGGTTTGGAGCTGGATTTATTGACGTTTGAGTTGTGGATGCTCGGGGTGGTTGGTTTCCCAGGAATCGGTAACAACCTTCCCGTGTGAAAGTGAAAAACCTTGTCTCACCCCTGGGCTGTGTCTGGTCACAGAATCACAGAATGACAAGGGGTT
>NW_015094187.1:0-1859 GCF_001431845.1 Calidris pugnax
TCCAGCCCTCCCAGCATCTTCATGGCCCATAGCAGATGAACTGGAGATTCAAAGCCCAGGCGAGAAGAGGGTGGTGAGCAGCAGTGTGGCCTTGGCTTACTGTTGTCCACCCAGTCTGGCGTGTGGCCATGGTTGTCAGGGGGTTTGATACCACATTTAACAGGAGGAAAGGCTGTGAGCAGGCTTTGTACAGGCTCAGCCATTGCCCATCAGGGGCAGTTCCCCCTTAGGTGCTTCAGGGTGCTGTTGCCCATGGATGAGGGGCAGCAGAGGCACATTCGTGGTCCTTGTAGGCCGGGCCAGCTCGGGGTTGGCTGCCCTTCCCCGGGACTGACAGCCCACATACGTTATGGCACTTTTCATACCTCACGACAAACACCGAAATTATATGCTTTAGCTGAAAGACAGCCAAAACGTCTGAAAGGCTCATTGTTTCCCAAGTAATATTTTCAATACAAATTGAGCTGAATGGTTCTTGAAAACAATTGTATATTAAACTCCAGCAAATATACGTGCTGTTCAGGCCCACGCAGGCTAATATAAACGCCAGCGTGACTTGATAAAAGCACAATG
Organism: Calidris pugnax; assembly: GCF_001431845.1. Taxonomy (NCBI): domain Eukaryota; kingdom Metazoa; phylum Chordata; class Aves; order Charadriiformes; family Scolopacidae; genus Calidris; species Calidris pugnax. Next base: position 574 of record NW_015094187.1, read on the forward strand.
AAAGGTTCTATTTTTGTTAGTGTCAGTGACCTTGTGTGGCTGTTTGAGGACTGTTCAATCTCCTGTTCAGGATGTATAAAATTAATATACCTAAGGGGGAGGATGTTATTAGGAGTTAGCTCGGAAATGCTACAGGAAATGCTGCAGATAGATGGCTGAAATTACCCTGTAGACATTGTTCAAACAGATCTGTGTTTAAAATTAAACTTACAAGAAAATCCTTTTACGAGTTAGTCACCAACAGAATAAGTATCTATTGATTGCATCTCCATTTGTTACATCTTAATAAAAGAAAGAGTTTTAAAACTACATAAAAGAACAAGGGGGGGAAGAGTGTTAGAAGTGTTATTAACATATTAAAAGATAACCACAATGGATATAATAAAATACATTATTCACGAGGCATGATAGCAAAACTCAGTAAGAGTGTCTTTGCCCCTGCAAGTTCTTAACATCACTGAAAAGAATTATCTCTCTTCATCTATTTTCTGCTGCATGGCTTTACCTCAAAAGCCATACATTATTCCCCCAATCTATTTCATTGAGCAAGATAATTATCTATGCATGGATGCTTTAGCATGAAAGACATCTCCCAGGAAGTACAACTTTCCCATTTATTTATTTTTTTTTAAACAAAAGGGCTAAAAGAAAGGTGTGTGGGAGAAGGAAATAAGGATCAATGTTTAAAACACAGCTAATGACATGCTAATATGCACAAATGAATATTGAAAGAACTCAAACATTGCTTTGAAATTAATTGTACCACTCCCTTTGTCCTGTAGAAATGGGAGATTAAAACCTGTACAGAGATGTTTACTATGTTTAATTTTCAATTGTTTCTTTGATGTAACAGATAGAAAGGTTTGCACCTGCAAAGTAAAAAGGCTGTGAACAGATTGCAAACATTCTGCAAACACTTCATCAAGAATTTTAGTTGTCAGCCTCCCCAAGCACAAGGGAGCCTTGATGATATCTTTGTGTGCCTTTGACTCCTTTTGATTAATAAATGCAAACAAATTTCGCTCAGTAACCTCTGGTTGCAATCTATGCATGACAATTAGGGACAACCTCTGGTGAAGGGATGCGCTGGAGTCTGTTCCCCCTTCCTCTCCGACACGATAAATAGTTGATGTTTAATGCTTTTTGACAATTAGAGAATGAAATCTTTTGTAGTTGTGCAGTCCTGGCTACTCTTCATTAGTCTGTTCTCAGCAGAGAAAGATCGGTGTTTGTTAGAGTATTACAGTGGCTTCGGGGGATAAACTCATTTTTTTTGTCTCCTTTTC
>NW_015094188.1:0-1866 GCF_001431845.1 Calidris pugnax
TAATAGTTTTCACTTCTGAGTTCCATTTTAATAAAGGCAACTTACCAGCTGTGTTCAAAACTAACAAATTAATCCAGTTATATTATTTTGTATCTGAAAGACTTGGCAGGCAATCACAGTACTAAAATGTTACATGAAGAAAAAATAACGATTCTATCAGGTTGCACTAAATATGAAGACTTTTCAAAGAAAAGGTGTAGTTTTATAACAATTTAGGTCTCAAGCGAGAGCAAGAATTAAAACTCTTCAAAAAAACCCTCTTGGGTTTGTGATTCAGACCTGGCCAGTTAAAAAGAATTCCAGAAATAGTTGAATTTCAGGGCCGAAAATTATAATAAATGGTTACAGAACATCTTGTTTAGCTGATGAAATATTTTTAAACAGAACAGCAAATCCAGCTGCACAGCAGTCTTACAGAGATCACACGTCGAAGCCATGAATTTTGGTCTGACACACTTCACAAAAAAGGTCAAGTTATTAGGATCTTTTGGAAGTACAGTGATAAAAAACTGTTTTGTGTAAATGCTTTAACATGGTATAAACCACACCATCCTGAAAGCAGAGGTCCCACCGTGCCCTGCGTGATTCTCAGCAGACTCGGGAACTATTTAAATCTAACGCATTGGAAAAAAATAAAAGTCATACTGGCTCCCCAGTCCAGTTTTCCACAAGGGTATACAAATGCAACCAGAGGAAGACAAGATTGCATCTCTTTGGCAGCAGCCACAGCTGAAAGGCTAGTAAGACCTTGAATTACACCCTTGGATTCCACCGGCAGATCCAATTACCACTCTTAACCCAGCCACTGAAGCATGACAAGCACGACATTAACTAGAAAGCCTGCTCCCCACTAATAAAAGAGGGGTAAACAGTTGGCCTGGGCTCCAGGTTCTTTGCACCTACCTGTGTTTACAAGCTTTCTCTACATTCAATACTGAAAATAGAAGACAACAGAATTTAACATAGGCGAAGACAGGAGGCAAGAGAATCCTGGACACGTTTCCTAACCTGTGAAACAAGAAGCAACACAAAACTACCTCTATCTGATATTCAGAATCTTCAAGAAGTTTTTGTAGCAAATGATCTGAGCGGGTCGAGATAGGAGTTATTTCAAGAAACGGCTCTTTTTGAACCACAATACAGATAGATGTTTCGTCGAACTACCGAAATCCACCTAGTTAACTTCAGCTGCCCCATTTAACGCTGCATTTTGAGGACGAGAACTCTTAATTTAAGCCTTACATTCCACCGGCTGGCCTATCTATCGTCAGAAGGCTATAAAACTCGCCCCGCTGGGGCGCAGGAGCCGCCGGTACCTCCTCTCCCCCGGCGGGAGGAAGCCGGGCCGGCACACACGCTTCTCCTCCTTCCCTCAGCACCGCTTCCTCCCGGGCCTCGGCCCTTTCGCTTCAACGCGGCCGAGTCCCGCTCGCCTCCTTCCCACCGAAGGCCGCACTCCCCCCTCTAACACCCCCAAATTCCTCCCTCCCTCCCTCCACACGGGGTGGCTCCGCTTTTTTACAACAACGGGGTGCGTTTTTTTCTGACCCTCGTACCCTCCGGCCGGGCCAGGCCGCTCGCCAAAACGCCGCCACCCCCCCACACACACCAAGCACCGCGAACCAGGCCCCACAGAGCCGGGGGGGGCATGATCTTGGGGTGAACACCCTTCCCAACCCTCTCCCTGTCTCAGCCGCCCTCCTGCGTGACATTTGCCACAGGGCCATCCCTTCTTCTCCTTCCTCCTCGGGGTTGGATCATCACGCCGCTTCCCCGGGGGAGGCGATGCCGGCGGCCCGCAGGCGACCGGGCGCGGGAGGGGACAAGCGGGAAGGCACCGGCCTGCCGTGAGGCGGGGATGCCCCA
>NW_015094189.1:0-1848 GCF_001431845.1 Calidris pugnax
CAGCTCAGAAATACAAGCAGGACCCATCAAGAATGAGAGGTAGGACGGAGAAAGCAGTAAGAGGGGACCAGGGGAGTACTTACTGTTCCAGCTCTTGCTGTATGACTGAACTGGAGGTGGGGAGCTGCCTACAGCATCCCAGTAACATTGGATGAACTGATATGTGTTAGGTTCTGCACGGATGGCCACCAGTATTTTCATGCCCTGCCGATGCTGCAAGGTACTGGCAAAAGTTCTGACTGCAGATAGGCTATCCGAAGTGTGCTACTAACAAGAACCTTGTTCTGGAGTGGAAAATAGAAGGCCTGGCATACTAAAATCCTCATATTACGAGTGCTGTTACCACAGATACCCTGCCAAATCCAGGCTCTTATACTTAGTGCTTTGTGAAATCTTGTAAATCCATACTAAGCCACATCCATCACCTGAAGGACCAGCACCGAGGGTAGCAAGGGCTGTGCTCCGTGTTCTGCCTTTCCTTCTGACATGGAGCAGTGGTTTGACAGACAGCAAGCTTCATATATAGGTAGGAGTTTTGAGCATTGAAGTCATTTTTGTCAATCTGAAATCAGCTAAATACCTGTGGAATTCCTTATTGTCTTTCATACCTCTCATCTAAGGTTGTCCTAGATAGATAATTTTTGAAGGTGTATTCTAAGATAATGTGTCCTTCTAAAAACAAAAGTGTATAATATGTCAGTGTTTGGAGCTGAATTGAGGAAAAGACGACCAATGTTAGGACATGATCTTAACAATGCTGTAGATAGATAGACATTTGCCAGCTGCAGCACAGGATTAGATGACCGGGTTGCTAGACACAAAACCACACAGAGGTCCCTTTGCCCAGAAGAATAGGATGGGACCAGCAAATTTTCTGGATTGTCTATATGATGTCACATCTGCGATCCTTTTATCTTGTCTAGGAAAGGAAGAGCTTGCATTAACCGCATTCAGCATTTGATTGAAAAGGCCAGAGCTCTGCAGGCATAGAACTGAATTGTATCTTCTTCGGATGACTCAGAAGTAGATGCTACTTTCTAGGATTATTTTTTTTTTTTTTTCACGTGAGAGCACTGGCTTTGTCTTTTAACATTTGATCTCTGTAGCCATCACTCATCTCTCTGGTGGCGTTCTGTTTCCTTAGAGAACTGCTGGAATTCAGCCAATCCCATGTTTTGGTCACCACCAAAGACCTATGTGATTGCCATTTCCTCCCTTATCACACGTTGTGAGAATGTATTACTCCTGTCTCGGAGCAGTATCAGATCCAACACTGTCATTAACTATTTGTGCTCAAAACTTAATTGGTTAAGATTTAAAAGGTTGTCAGAGTCTTTCCATTTTCTCCTGGTTTTCAGGAGAGGATTTAGTTTTCTGGAATACTTTCAGTCATTCTAGGACCCAGAAATTGAAATGCATTAAGGTATTTTAGCCTTTTGTGGTCTTCCATTAGTTTTGCAAACTGGTAAGAAAGAAGAATATTCCCCTTCATTCCCATGTATAGGTTATGAATGTCTCCGTAATCCAACCAGCACAGAGGCTTCAGATTATGAGGACAGTAGAGGCTTGGCCATCTTCTTAGCACAGTAAGCTGACTGGGCAGAAAAAAAAAAGGATAAAAGAAGTGCTAATTTTTTGGATAGTGATATCTGCACATTTCTTCAGTACAGCACCGATGTCACAAATGTGTAGTCCCTACTAAAACTGAACACCATTTGGAGGACCTCTCGCTCTCTGCAGACATAAAGCAACATCGATGGTCATGTAGCAACACTTGATTCTGCAGTTGAATATATGAGGTTTATTCTAGCAACAAAATTCATAATTTAACAGGTATGGGCTTGTGCA
>NW_015094190.1:0-1861 GCF_001431845.1 Calidris pugnax
AAAAAAAAAAAAAGAAAAAAAAAGAGCTACCCAAAATCTCTCTAGTCACTTTGGAAATTTCAGGCCATTGCCTGCAAATTATTCTTCCTGAAACAGAAATGCAGCATTTCCCATCCAGCTTGTCGACTGCTACAGACTTTCCAGAAGCACCACTCTCTAAAGTTGTCAACAGCGTATTTTACAAAGATATACAGTCAGCAAGGAAACAGGTAACACAGAGATAGCCTTTATTCGGTGCAAGAGGCACACACAAGCCTTCTCCAGCAAACCAAATTGTTTGCAATGAAACCATGGAAGGACAGGGTGTTGCAAACTGCCAGACCAAGCCTGCAAAAGACATTGTGAGGCTGCAGCACGGAAAGTAAGGCCTTTGGAGACTTCTGCTCATGCAAACAATCAATGGACTACACGAACTTCAGAAGTAAATTATTGGAGTTGGAAGAATAAAAAAGACACTCCAATTTCAGGGTTTCCCTACCATAATTCTGGGATTAGAGGTCCAGGCTTTAACATCATCACCATATGTCAGGCTGTCTCGCATTTTGCTTGTTAAAATATAGCCTATTATTTTTATATTTGTTGAATAAACAGTAGCCAGGAAATTCTTTTAAACTCCTATTACTCATGCAGTATTTCCTCCTCCTCAGATATTTAAGAGACCTTTTCTTAAACAAGCAGAGAATGGTTCCTCTGTTCATGTTTTGTCTCTTTCTGACATCTGGGGCAGAGGAGCTGAATTCTGCACTGAGCAAGCGATGAGTGGACTTTGGCCTGGAAGTGTTCAGGCCACTGATTCAGTGAATACATTCAGGCCAGGCAGATTAGTTGCTCTCTAGCTTCAAATACTGGGTTTTAGAAATAAAATAAATAAATAAATAAAGAATCATATTTTTTACAAAGCCTGTTTACAGCAGAACGGTTTTTACTGGATTTAAAGACTTCTCTTATTTTTGGAAAGTAGACAAAAACCTAAACCAGAAGCCTCCTTTATCACTAGGGATGTATTCAGGCACAATCAGACTCTACCCTCCCTGTCTACCTGCATACCATATGCTATGGTAACCTAATTTTTCAATATTTTCACTCAATAAACAAATTAAATCATATGGATTTTTAGCCTACCCAATCCTAATGTATTAATAAAACTTGTTTTTCCTATGGCACAACAACTTTTTACCTTCAACTGGGTTTTCTGAAGTCGATTAAACAACTGCTGTTCCTCAGAATATGTTTTTTGCTAAAAGTGGAGACATCAACTGGCACACAATACAGAGATACTAGTCAAGTGTCTGTAGAAATCAGGCAGGATTCTCTTATCACATAGAATATTTCCTGTCTGCGTTTTAAAGAAAACAGTTCACAAGGTCATGTTGGCCAAGCATTGCAGGAACCAACAGGGAGAGATTCAGGGGCTTGTGTTTCCTCAACTATGGTTTTTTAAAAAACTTGTAGCTTCTTTTTCTCTACATTTTTCAGTGTTGTTATAAACAGAGCATAGGTATTAACTCTCATTGTTTTTACCTAGACAATCTTCATGCAATGACAGTATTTTTCACCAAAAAACTCACTACAAAACAGCCTGGTTAGCTGGTATAGGAGAACAGTATCACACATACCCAAATTTGGCAAAACCTTAGCTTCTCATGCTTCTTGTATTGCCTTCATGAGGACAAGTCAAAAAGGATACACATGCACCTATAAAAAAGCATTCATTTGCCTTTAGAAGTAGTCAGCCACCTTGAGATTAATGAGCTCGTGAGCTCTGCACCCATTGCAGGCCCATGGTGTACGTTAATTACCATCCAGAGGAAACAAAGCACAGACATGTTTCTGCTTCCAAACTCTACCCCATACTAAAAGC
>NW_015094191.1:0-1866 GCF_001431845.1 Calidris pugnax
AGAAACCTAGAATAATCTAGACCTTTCAGACACTTCACATTACAAATTCCTCTAAATGGCTGCTTTTTTTCACACTTTAAGTCTCTTTTAGTGTTCTTCCTCCCCATTCTCTCCTATGCTCATCCCCGCTCCGCAACGCACCCTGCAAGTAAAATCCAATTATGTTCACATTCTCTACCAGAAGGCGCAGTAGATCTCTCTCTGAATTCCTTCCATCCAGAGAGGATCAGTGTTAAAAAGATGCAACATCATCCTGCCTAATGGTTTTATGTTTCGGATGGGTAGAATCAACATCTGCGCATCGAGCTTATTCCCTCTCTACACACAGCAAGTGAGGGGTGGGAAGCACAAATCTTGCTACGATAAAGCAGGGATTAGCCATCCTTCTAAACAGCAAGAACAGAGACAAAAGAATATAAAGCAAGTTAGGTCAGCATCTTCAGCTTTGATTTTGTGCTTGTATTTACATAATTTTCTATTTGCTTAAATAAAAAAAACCCATATCCTAATATAGAGTTGCTCTATCCAGAGTTACAGAGATGATTAAAATCCACACTGCCTGAACAGCAGTGCTGAAAATTGTTTTAACATGAATATAATATCTGGGTATTTTTAGTCTACAACTACAGGAGTCTTCAACAGATAAAAATAAGCTGATTTTTCACCTTTCTGTTGTCTGTTCAAGAACAGACACCGATGTTTAAACACACTGTAGTAATTCTTTGTATATAGCTTTGTTGGAAAACTATGAGCCACGGAGCCCCTCACCTGTTTGGGTCGGAGTGATGGGCCAGTATGTTGTAGCATCCAGTGATCAGCTTCTCATAGACACGTGCCAGGAATTCATCTGACTCTGCAGGGCCCAAGATCCGTTCCAGGGAATTGCTGCTTATCTCTGCCACGCTCTCCGTGCTGGTCTCCAAAAGGAGAGGCAACAGGGAATGAATCACCTGTGGCGGGTTCAAATCATCCGACCAGCTGGAAAAGAAAAGGAAACAAGTTAAGTCTCCGTAGGACGTATCAAAGAACATCTTTACTGGATGAATCAGAAGTCAGACAAGTAAGGCACGAGCCTGGATGGAATTCTGTGATAAAAACTCTTTAGAAAGCCAGGACAAATACACTGACCAAGCCATTTTTTCCCTCAGAAGAATGGTCCTCATTTGGAAAACTCTACACATTACTTTTGTACATATACAGCTACAACAGCTTTCCTAGACAGCCAGGCTGTCACACAGAATGGCTTCTCAACTTCTCTGCAGCGCCAACAACTATTTTCTTTATGATATTTTTGAGTAAGGCTCTGGGAAAAAAAGATAATTCTTTCATTTCACTTTTTCCTTATGCTTAGAAAACATCACACAAGTGAGTGATAGCAAAACACAAATGAGTTAGATCCATGTTGTCTCAGCTTATATCCCAGTTTCTTCAAGTGCCCGTTCAACAAAAAGGACTAAAGTTTTCTTTTGGGGAGTCTGACTTTTAGAGGTATCAGATCAAGAGAAAAGGGCCATTTTTCATTAATTTAGAATTTAGATCAGTAAACTAACTCCATTAGTTAAATTAATTACTTACAAATACACCTCCAGTTCCCTAAGTTTCCCCCTGCCCCAAGTCTGATAAAGACATTCTGAAGAGCAGACAGATCTATACACCAAGAACATAATACAGAAACCAGCACTTACACAATAAGGTCCCCAGTGAGTCTGACCAGGGAGAGAAGGGTGTGTTTGAGGGAAGCTGCAAGAGGTAGACTTTGGCTGCAGAGAGTCCCCAGGTGGGCAGCCTGAACTGCACTGATGTAGCTTTCTGCAGGGATCGTGTCATTGGCAAAGGCGTTGCGCTGGGGATTGAGACACACACACA
>NW_015094192.1:0-1825 GCF_001431845.1 Calidris pugnax
AAATGGTACATCCAAGGAGATAAGAAGGCCAAAGTGTCAAGAGCATCAAATGCTGGTTAACAGCACCAGGTGAGAGCTATGTGTCAAGGAGATTTGTGATAATGGATCCCAAGGATCTATATAGTGTCTTCTAAGTCAATGAACAGCTGAGCTCAAAGTCAGCAATGGATGGTGAAGGATCTACTTATGGCACTTTTTCCACAGAGACTTGCCCAAACAGACCTGAGGTGAACTGGAAGGGCTGGTGCTGCCGGTGGCGGGCCTAATGGCTGAAAAGGTGTTCTCTAGAAGATGAGAACACATGAACAGCAGTGTGGATTCGGACCAAAGATCCATCTACCCCATGATCTTTGCTTTGACAGTTGCCAACAATGGATTTCTGAGGGAGTAAGGAAGAAGTAAGAACAGGACAAGCATGTAGGGCTTCTCCCTGGGACACTCTCCAAGCCTCCAACAAGCTGCATTTTATAGACTTCCTGAGGCAAAACTGGGACTGGTTATTTAATAGCCATTGATGGAGTCTTCTCCCATTCATTAGTTCCAGTGTTTTTTGAACCTCTGTAAACTTTTAGCATCCATAGCAGCTCCTGCAGCAAGGAATTGTACAGGTTAATTGCACAGGTTATGAAGAGCACTTCCTTTTGAACCTGGCTCCTGGTGCTTCATGTGATGCCCCATTATTTTCATACTGGAAGAGACTAACAGTCAATCCCTATTCATGACTCTTAAGATATTTTTCATATCACCCTTTGGCTGCCTTTTCTCCAGCCAGAAGAGCATTAGTGCAGTTGTTGTTCCTTGTATGAAACACATCATACACTTTTTCTTATCCTCATGTTCTTCTCCAGACCCCTTCCCATAGAGCTACATCTGGGTCTGGGGAACAGAACTTCACACAGCATTCAACATGTGGCTGTGATTTCTACAGGTGTTTAAAGATATTCTCTGAATTATTCTCTTTATTTCATTCCTAGTATTATCTTTGTCTTCCTGACAACCACCAAGCACTAAGCTGACACTTGCATGGCACTACCTGTTATAATCACTGTTTCTAAGTGGTAATGGACAATCCAGAGCCCATCGCATAATGTAAAGAAATTACTGATTTTCCACATGCATCTCCTCAGAGTACTACCATCCGCTTCTTATCCTCCAGTCATTAGTTATCCAGGAGCCTCCTTCTTATTCCATGTCTTAAGTCTCCCTAAAAGCCTTAGCTTGAGGGACTTTGGCATTTTGGGGAATTCACCTGGACCCGCCCAACTGATACATCTGTTGACTCCTTCACAGCCACTTTCTGCACTCTGCGTTACAGTTTGTACCCCGGGACTCCCTGCAGAGGTTACAGCACCTGGTCCAGGCTTTTGTGAGTGACTTGGAGCCCAGAGAAAAACTGATGTCTCATCAACCACCTTCCTGGGATTTTAAACAAGAGTTCACATACACAGTTAATAGCTCAATGACACCATCCTCCACAGCTCCGGGTGAAGACCATCTGATCCTGGTGACTGATCACGGTAATTTTGTCTATCCACATCACCATCTCATCTACAGACATCTCAGCCTGACACAGGGAAAAGCACAAAAAGAATTGTGTTCATTTTTCTGCTATGAGTTTAGCTGCCCTAAGTGCATCTTTTAGACTTCAATTTGTTAGAGGTGCTACAGACTGTCAGGCAAGGTTTCTGCTTCTGATGTGACCGAAGAGAATCTATTTTTAGTTCTTTAATCATTTTCAAGTTATTTCTCTTTTCCTCTTTTCACTGTGCTTTTACATATTTTCAGTTTGTTCCTCTTTATTCTCATTTTACCACATTTTTTTTTT
>NW_015094193.1:0-1882 GCF_001431845.1 Calidris pugnax
AAAAAAAAAAAATAGCAGAAGTGATATTAAACACATATAAATCAGAGTTGTAATTACTGCCTGGAAATCTGTCAGATAAATTTTATAGTGAAGCTTTATGAGACTTCCCCTTTAGGCACTGTTGAGACCATGATACTTTCTTTAGAACCTTTGCCTGGGCTGCTCCATGGTTTTGTTTGTGACAATCAGAAGGAGTAGATACAATTCTCGCTGTCTTCTAATTAGCACTGTTCCATTATCCAACACACTGCACGGATCAGTTTCGTTTGTTGTAGCATGTACTATGTGACAGTTACCAGTAATTTAAAAAATTATGATAAGTCACCAGCCTTATTCGACAAAGAATATGTCTTCTTTGCAGAGCTACTACCCCCAACGCTGGTGGAATAGAGGGGGAAATAAACCCACCTCTACGCAAAGAGAAATTTCACAGCACAGCAAATCCCCAAATTTTAGGCTCTTTAAGGACCACCCAATTAATCCACTGGGTGCTGCTCAGTAAATCTTTTTAATAACACAGCATGATTAAGTTATTCCCTGATTTTTCATCTCCAAAGATTTACGAAAAGTTACTCAGAGACACCTGTGTGGAAAAAAACATAACCTAATCCATCACGGTTTGATGTTTGCCCACAGGCAATTCTCTTCAGCTGAACTAATGGCACTGTGTCAGGTGAGAGTCGTATCTTCACACCACAGAACTATTTTGCCTTTGGGAACACAAGGTTTTTTTATTTTTTTTTAAGATTATTCCTAGTTGTTACCTTTGTAGCAATGTATTTATGCAACAGGTGATACTCTGAAGACGAGAAGCAATTCCACTGGAAAACCACATTATGTTTAAGGAATTTCTCTCTGTTGTTGCAGTAGTGTTTTCTTCCAGATGGATAATACTTAGTATTTGCAGATGGGACCTTTCTTCCAATGATCTCCAGAGACATTGTAACCTCTCACAACTTAAATTTCAAAGTGTTTCATAGTCTATCAAGGAAGCATGCAGAAACTGTGATCACATTTTTCTCTTGATTGCTGACTGTATGTCCTTCTGGTTCAGGATACTGAGTTTAAGATAAAGTGAAAACCACTGCGAAGGTATCCTGGGCTTTCCTCCAGATGTTTCTCCTAATTCTCCTCCCCAGCATTTTGTCTCTGGGCCTTAAGGGCACAGCCATCTTTTACCATCTGTCCTGGGTATGCATTAAACCATGATAGGGCAAGCTATCTCACTTGCAAGACCATAGCTCTGGGTTTTCCCACAGTTCCCAAAGATCCAGTTAAATTTTGCCAAAAGGGTAAGTAGGTCAAACAACTGCAAAACAATTGTCCATTTGCATTTTTTTTCCCTTGGTTCATCGGTTTGGGGCATTATTAAAGATCTAAAATACTTAACTGAGTTGAACTTTACTGACAGTTGCATGTCTTTAGCCATTTAATTCAGGTAAAAGCTGATTCTTCTTTTGCCCACCAAAACATTTAATGGTTAAAACTGTTTTTCCCAGCTTATTCTTTCATTTCAACTGTCTTACCCAACCTTTGTCCAGCACGGAATTTAGGACAAAAGGAGACAAAACAAAGCACATGTGAGCAAGAAAAACCTTAGCATCAAACCTGGTTTACATGTTTTCTAGAAAGAAACCAAGTCATGCCAAATACCAGGGGATGGATGGGCAGTGTCCTGCTGCTGTGGTCTCCGTGAGGAGCACAGAATAATGCAAATTCCCGGCTGCATAGGGGTGAGAAACATTGGTGTTTCTGTGCTTACTGGACCAAAGGTTCAGCAGAATGGTGACCAAATAAATGCTGGAAATTCAGCAGCACTCAAATGCAGGACTGGAACCAGCTAATGGCAAAGTTAGGGCTTAAAAAAATATTTAAAAAAAAA
>NW_015094194.1:0-1828 GCF_001431845.1 Calidris pugnax
CCCGCCATCAGTCACAGTCGTCCTGCACCCCTGCCACACAGGGAAAGAGGGGAAAGCCTTAAATCCTTTCATTGAAGTTATGCAAAAGGCCATCTCAGGAAAGCTGAGGAAATGGTTTTTGTAAAGTGGACTTCTTTCATGTTCTAAAAAGGCAAATGTTCTTGGGAAGATGGCAGCATGAGTTCACTAGAATTATAGGCCATTAATTCCTTGGGTAAAGCAACATCCTCCTGTGGCGCAGGATTTTAGCGTTGATGACAATGCCGACAAAATTCCTGCTCCTTCCCGCTGTTGCTACTGACTCCATAATGATAAATGTGCGAAATCTGCCCAAGACAGGCAGAGACTGAGAATTAACCAGCCAGTATGCTGAAAAAGAGGCAAAAATAATATCTTCTAATCTCTCCTTATCATAATTTTTCTTTGTCCTGTTTCCTGTTTTACCTGCTTCAATTTGAAGTGGGGAACTCTGTTGGCAACCCCACCCAAAATATTCAGGCTCATCAGTCTAACGTCTTTTTTCTCACTTCAGCTATGCGGAAGAGCACAGTGTCTTTGCTGTCAGTTTACGAGTAGGAATGATTTCCCATCAGTTTATTCAGTTTTGTCCCCTTTCTGAAACTTACTATTGCTTGCCGTGCTGGCTTGGGGCTGTGCTGTAAACCAAAGCAGTAAGGACAAGTTCAGTTACAGAATGGGTTTGGGTTTGTACCTTCTTGCTAAGAAATCTTACAGCAACTCTAAGATAATGTATTCAAGGCCAGGAAATATGCATCTGCTCAGTGTTCTTGCTGCTTTCTTGCTGTGAGGGCAGCCAAGGCAGAGGAATGTCATTGTCTTCTGCTGTTACTGCTGGTGAGCCCTGTGTAGGATGTGAGCAGAGAGACAGAGATCACCACACTCTTCCTTTCCCAGCTCCTTGCTGCTCTTCCCCTTTTGGCTCATAGCAGATGCTTGTTCTAAAACAGTAAGAATGGTTATGCCAGGGTGGGAGAAGAAGCTGCTGCTGCCAACTGCCTCTGACAGCAGAGGCCTGAGAAGAGTCTAAAAGGGCAGACGTGTATGAGTGCATCTCAGGTCTGAGCTGGGAGCCTCCAGCAGAGCACAGTTCGAGGACTAGCAGGGACACAGGCCCTATAGTATGAGCCTTTAAGAGCTATATTCTTTGTGTATATGGCTAATTCCCCCCCCCAAGTACCCAAAACATCCTATTGCCATTAGTCCCCTAGCTTCCCTTTGGTTAAGCACCTGATTTGATTTCCTCTCCTTGATGTCCTCCATTAGTCATGCTTACCTCCTTTATCCTACCTACAATTTTACTACCCAACTTTTTATATAAAAACAACCACAACCAACTCTGAAGATTTCTTCTTCAGTATTACTTTCTGTTGAAGTCAATTCATATCCCTGCTGCTGATTTTCTCCATCCCAATCTGTTCTGGAGTGGGGAAGATCAGAACTGCACATGTTTGGGGTTTTTTAGGGCAAACGCGACACTTGTAATTCCCGATTTGCTCTGTATTCCTCATCCAACCCCTTCTAAACTTGTTTTCCCTTTTGTCAACTGCCAGTGAACTTTAAGCTGATGCTTTCAAACATTTGCGCCGACTTCATCCCTCCTTCCCTGAGCGGCCACCCCCAGTGCAGAGATCACCATGCACCCCCCGGGCCCAGCTCTCCCCCTCAGGCCAGGGCTGGCAGCAGAGCCAGCCGAGACCACCTCACCCACCACCCTCCTCAAGATTATCACCCTGTGGGATCTAATTTAATTCCATTTGTGGAACCCAGCCCTTCAGTCCCACTCTTTATTCCCTGCCACTTGCCTTCC
>NW_015094195.1:0-1870 GCF_001431845.1 Calidris pugnax
CATTATAAAACTGCCTCTCAAATCCAAGGGAATAAGATGGGTCAGCTCAGCTGGTGTAGTAAAGAATTGGCTTCTGACATTCTATGACCTACTGTGACTGTTATAAAGTGGGTACCTGAAATTCTCACTGGTTTTACTTAAGAGAAAGACTAAATGCCCTGTAATGTATTTATGAAAATATAAACTTTCTGAATTTCCATTACAGTGACTCGTTTATATTTCAAATTCCCAAACCCTCTATAAAGAGAACAAGAGACAAAAGGTCCTAATGGACCCAGACTGTCAAAGAGTGGAACTCACAGCAGGTCCGGTGGGGCCGGTGCTGCCGTCGCTTCCCCGAGCGCCCTGTGAGGAGAGAACACGATGCAGTTTGAGGAGAGATTCAAAGGCTCGAGAAGCCACAGTCAGTGGCCGGTCACGATGACAAACAGACAGGTGGGAAGCCACTTACAGCTGGTCCAGGGGCACCTACTCTTCCTCTCTCACCAGGGAGACCACGAGCACCCTGAAAGAAAAATTAACTCGTTTATGCCTAGTCATTGAACAAAGATATGCAGATATATTTTTTTTTCTCCTGCTGAGTCTCTATATGAAATGTGTTGCAGCCAGACAATTCTGTTCTAAACATTCACATCCTATTACATTAGAGCATTGGGCTAGCTGGGGTGATGACCCAAACTGACCCAAATGCTGGCTGAACCCTATCTGTCACATTCCCATTTCCCACAGCACGGAGTAAATACTCACAGGTTGTCCGGGGGTACCATTTTCACCAGGGGCACCGGGTTCTCCCTGTGAAAAAGAAAGTTTGGAGGCTTGAGTTAGTCACAGGATGCTTTGGACAGATGGCACAACAGCCTCTAGACAGAGATTCAACTCCTGGATCCTACTGCCCTGCAGCACTGACAGCCCAACACACAGTCACAGCACACCATGGCATCCCGAGGGTGACCGTCCCTAGGGATGCTGGAGCGTGGCCAAGCAGAACCCTCTTAGAAGAGGAGGGCCAGAGCAAGCTGCTTCACTGTCTCAGCTTTCTTTACCCCCTTGCTTTATTCTGCTATTTCCTCTGTAGCACACACCTAAGAGACAGGGCACGGATCTACCCCTGGTGTTTTTAACTCCAGCCCAATAAAACTGAGCTGAGTGACAGACGTTAAAAGGTGACCCCTCTCCCTTCAGCATTCAGGGTTCTCATGAGGCTGCAGGAGGTCTAGGCTGGTCTACAGAGAGCCAGTTCATCCTAGAGCAGTGATATCCTCAGTACATCTGTACACACCGTGCCCGAAATGCTGCAAACAGCATGAGTTTTTGCCTCCATCACTGCCTTTAGCACAGTTCTACCATGACTGACCTTCATTTATTATGTTTGTATTTTCCAGTCAGACCAGCACTCTTCCTAATAACTGTTCTTTCCTTCCCTTAATGGCTTTATCTCCAGCTTTTAATCTCCAAAAGCTGGACAGATTGTTTGTTCTCTCTCATCACCAAACTTTTTCTGGAGATTAACAACTTGCAGTGATTCTGGGGAATGATGCTGTTACAATTAATAACTATGAGCAAATAGTGCTAATCTCCTAGAAACAAGCAATAGGGAGAATTAGTATCTGAGCTTTTTGTTGTTTTATCTAAAGCTCTTGAATGCACATCTCCTGTGAGGAAGGCAGCAGCCTTAAAGTCTCCCACAGCTCAGCACTGCAGCAGGGGTGTTTAAGAACCCCGCAATTAGGCACTGAGGTGGAATGGAAGAAGAAACTAAGAGAGGGAGAGTTCGCTAAATATGTTTCTAGACCATGTTTAAAAACATCTTTTTAAGGATAGTGTTTAAATGTGCACTGATCTGAGGAAGGTGAAAAAGAAAAAAAAAAAA
>NW_015094196.1:0-1871 GCF_001431845.1 Calidris pugnax
CTCTGCCTTGGCAGGACTGAGCCTGCTGCTTCCTGTGTTCAGTAAAGGCTCTAAGTCCTGCCTCCTCTCACGTGCTGGTTTGGCTTTTCAAGGAAAAGGAAGAAAAGTACAAAAGATGATCATTAGAGAATGAGGGGTCTCTGATGCAGGTCTCCTCTGCCTTCCTGTAGACAGCTGTGTAGAAAGATGAAAGAAAATAAATACTTAGACACACAGATGGATTTATGTGTGTATATATTTATACATGTATAAAAAATTTTAAGTCTTTACTCTGACAAGATTGTAAAGCTGAGGTGGTTACAGATTGCTTTTGAAAAATATCTTATCCATTGAGACTTTTATTCTGTATTAAAGATATAGAATGCAGCTGGTGTGGAGGCTATGGAAACAGCCTGTCTTGTCTATAAGGCATCTAAATATTGTGATTGGCTTCTCTGGAGCCACTGGAGCTTGTGTAGCTCCTGGGTGATCAATATATACACCCAGAGGGTGAGAGGCAGCTTGTGCTTGTCAGGCTGGTGGGTGGGAGATGTTCTGCCCCAGCAGCAGAACCCTCTGCCGACTTGAGGAATTATTCCCTGCTATGGAGAATGAGAACTTGTAATGACTGGATTTAAAAATACAAGGATGAAAGTATTGGTTTAAATGCTAAAAATGCAGCAAAGAAAGTCCAGTTCATTTCTGCAGGCTTGCTTTGTTCAGTTTTCATCGAAATTCCTGACTCCCTTCCTCCTCGTCTTTCAGAAATTGCTTTGTGGTTGAATACACAGAATTTTCTGTTGAAAGCCAAAAACCATTTCAGCTTTTCCATGTTATTCAGTTAGCTAACTGCAGATTCGTTAAGAAAACTCACTTTGATATAATGTACTTGAGCCTTTCTTGTAAATATTTAGCTCAAAACCAAACAGCAGTCCTCTGTCCCCTGGCACCTGTGTGTGAATGGCATTCCAAGTGCTCTCAACTGGGAGGATGCTCTAAAATATGCTGAATTCACCACACTATGGCAATATGGGTCAGATCCAGCCCAATTCACCCGAGAGCCTTTGGCTGGGGTGTTACAACTTCAGGGTCTATTTTGAAGCTTATTGAAGAGAGCAGAAGGTTTTTTCCTAAGATCCCTTGTGACACTATGACAACTGGCACTCGCTGCTGAATCTGTGCCTCAGAACTTCAGGTGTGGCACGGGATGTGTTCTATAAAACTTTATTACCTGTTCATCAAACCTCTTCCAGCGAGTGCAGCCTGGAGGCAACACGGGCAGGAAATCCAAGTTGTTCACTTCATTGATGCAAACGATTTAACAGATGATTTGGCAAGTCTGATGGTAAGAATTGTTCTTTTCAGCCCCAGTAAATGACTAATTGTATCAAAATCACTTGTGAACTTCTGTTTGACCTGGTGATTATTTCCTGAATGGATATAGTTTGCCAAAAGTAGATGTCTTAACCTGTTTTCTGACTGTGTATGTAATCTGGACCTTGTTGTTTTTAAATGTCTTTATAAATTCATGGACGTAAGTACATGGAGAAGTATGATTTGTTTCACGAAAACAGGCAATTTTTGATGTGATATTGAAGTATTCTCTTGCTCCCCAGTCATGTCTGTTTGTTGGTTTATGTTGAAAAGATACACATGGTGTAGCACAAACCATAGTTTGTGTAGCTAAAAGGATCCCGTTCAAATTCTTTTAAATTGAGGGAATGAAAAGATTAATGTCTGGTGTCTGGATGTCTGGCTTCTCCTGTTTTTTTTGGGGTTTTTTTTGAGTTGCTCTTAGGTGCTTTGCATAGCCCCTTAGTTTGATATGAATTCAGCCTGGAGAACAGAAGTCTCTGGGGAGACCTCATAGCACCCTTCCAATATCTGAAGGG
>NW_015094197.1:0-1875 GCF_001431845.1 Calidris pugnax
GCCTGGGGCAGGATCTTTATTGCTGGTGAAAATGTGCAAGAGGAAGGAAAAAGGTAGATTTTTAGATGAAATTGCTGAGTTGGGTGTTAGAAATACCATCTTTTCCTTCGCAAATGGCACACACACAGAGATAACATCAGCCTAAGCCCAAAACACCATTTTTGCTAACTAATTTTTTTCAGAAAGGAAACTATTACTTCTTTGTGACATACTTCAGGCAGCAAAGGCAGCACTGTTCAGAAATCAGACAGCAAAGTATTGAAGCCGTTAACTTCTTTTTAATTGAAACTCATCTTTCAAGTCACACTAAAAGCAAAAAAAAATGCAAACACTCAGGTATAAAATGGCAGCGCAACACCGTGGTAATTCCAGCGTGTTGTATATTCTGGAGCACACACTATTAATCATCATCACAAGCAGGCAGGATGAGAGCTGCATCATAGTTCATTTGAGATCTTCATTCTTTTGCCAATCCCTTTCCCTTACGATCCTCATTAAAAGACGCTGGTTAGCATAGCTTCAGGGTTGGACTGTCTCAGCGAAAAGCCCATTTTTCCCCTATTCCTCTTCCTAAATGTCTCAGCTGCCGAGTTAGACGTGAGACAGACGAGAAACAGCATCTCGCTGATGCAAAGCAAGCCTGAGAAGGGATTCAGGCCAGTGCCAACAATTCACATTAGCCAGATGTCGGAGGCCAGTGATGGGAACTTCTGTGGTGCCTGGTGCCAAGTTTATCAAAATTAGGACTACAGCTTGGTAGTACCAGCTCAAAACTGCCAGAGCAGAACGAGGCACCAACTCCAGTGGTTCACCATCACTCTTCGCAGGCTTATAAAGTGAGGTGGACTGTAATAAGCATGATACTGCTACAAAGTAAGGACTTCTCAGCGGGGCTGACTATCTGACAGAAGGGGCAAGAGGCACCAGCAGCAATACAGATGTCTCCTCTTCAGGTGTGGAGCTTAGATCGTTACATAGGGCGGTGGGGATTCCTTGGCAGGCAACTGTAAGGCTTCCTCATAGGATGGCAGCACAGCCTGAAAGAGAAGACCATCAGTTATGCTTTGGGGATCACATGAAGGGTTTCAAGTGGATTTGATCTTTGACATGTTTCTCTACCTAGCTCGAAACAGGGTAAAAGAATCACATACACTGTAAGAGATAAAGGGAGAAATCCAGAGGAGTAAGAGGTCAGCAGCACTTCATAACCACTTTGATGTCAGTTCCACCTCCTTCTCCCAAAGCATGGCTGCATTAAATAGACCAAGGCTCTTTAACACCCAGAGTCTAAGCCTCGTTGCCTAAGCAAAGAAGCTGAGCTCAGATCATTGAGGAGGGCCATGATGCATGCACAGCAGGGGCACACACTGCTGGCAAGACAAGGCTCATCATATTTGCCAAGTTTCAACAAGACAAATGCCTGCACTTAGCTTTCCATATTCTTCCTCTTTACTTCTCATCCATCTTTACAGTATCTCTTATTTTTGGAAGGTCTTCAATATCTTTCCATTGTGTCAGAGCAGCTGGATGCTACTATTAAAGAGATCATCAGTAATCTAAGGACATTGATATCCATTATTTAACAAACTCTTAAGATGAAGGGCAGTGCACCAAATTGCTCAGACGGTGATCCAGTGAAAGGTGAAGAAAACTTCATTTTAAACATGGGTAGCACTATTAGGCCCAGAAAGCAAAGTTCAACTGAAATTAAAAACACAACTCGGGACCAGAGGATAAGTTATATCTGCTTTGTCTGAAGCATAAGTTTCAGTTACAGACACCATTGACTTTGATAGGCTTTATACAAAAACTTTAAATTTAGAGGAATATATGGAGTTGGAAACTGATTATCAGTACCTGCCAATGCACATTTGA
>NW_015094198.1:0-1892 GCF_001431845.1 Calidris pugnax
AATCTGTTCCCCTCCAGCTTGAGGGGAACATTTTAGGGGAATTTTTTAATCACCTGCTTAAAAAACAATTCCTCATAACGTTTGTATAGTTTGGAGCTTAACATTTCAAGGCTGTGAGAGGTCTTCTATTGGTCTTCTCCAGAGCCTGGCACATCTCAGGGCAGGTTAGCACGACCTGATGGCAGAGCTTTGTAATCCAAAAAGGTGCCAACATCTGTAGCTTCCTAACTTGCCTAGGGACCTCCCTGCTCAGGTTTAGCCCCAGCCAGGAGGAAAGGAGTTGATTGAGGGAATCCCGCTCCTGAGCTCACCTAGGGCCAACCATTAGGAAGGTGATCAAGTCGCCGCTCTCTGCCTCTCTGTTCTGCAGTGCTTCGGGGGATGATCGCATCTACCTCAGACAGATAGGCGCAAACATCTCAATTACGCCTAAGAAGGAGCATAATTGAGCCTAAATTGATTCAAACAGAGGCAATTAAAGCAAAACTCAGAACCCCGCTGGGAAGCAAAGGCGCAGCTTATTTTTAACTCATAACCACAACAACAAAAATAAAATAATAATAATAATGAAAGGGCGGGATCACGCCTCTCCCCTTCAGCGTGGGGAGCGGCAGACTCAGCTCGAACCGCCCCCTCAACGCCCACCCTCACCCGCCGCCTTCTGGGCGGAGGGGGCCGTTCAGCACCATGGCCAGCAGCCGGGCCCGCGCTCCGCTCCCCGCCTATAACGCCCTTCCGAAGCCCAAGGGGCAGCTGGCCCTTCTCCTGCCTTCTGGCCGGGGTTCCTGCTGCCTCCTTCCCCTACACCCAAGCAGGGACCCTGCGTGGTGTCCCCTCTCCATGCTTGTCCCCATGTGTCACCGTCAACGCAACGGGCGCGATGATGGGTCTCCCATCCTCGGTTTGGCGGAGACCTGGAGCGGGGCTGGGGATCGGTGTGGCTCTGCACGGAGAGCAAACAAGGACCATCAATTAGAAGTAATTACCACCCCCTCCCCATAACTTAAGAGGCTAATATTAGGCTTCATTTTTAAGAAAGGTAATTTGACGACCATAAATTACAATTATAAAAACTTCATTAGAGTCGGTAGCAATCCATCCACCATTGTTCTAATTACACACTGTAGGAGTAATGAATGCTAATGGTTTAATGTACAATAATTACCACAATTGAAAAATAATAATAATACAGAACAACCTCAGTTATCCAAATGTCATGGGGGACGTGGAATGGGTTGGGGTAATCGTGGTTTCAGATAATTGAGGGGCTCTTCAGCATGATTAATAGGTGATGTGACCTCTGGGTGGGGAATGAGGAGTTTTAAATTAATGCAGTGTGGTCAAGTGAGGTAAGGCACTGTGCAGAGAGAAAAAAAAAGCAGGCATCTTCTGTCTTAGCTTTGAATTTTACTGGCCATTTTCAACCTGAAGCGAATTTATTGGTTTTGCAACTGAACTGTGCCACCTCCTGATGATTTTCAGGTGTGGTTGGCAGAGTTTAAAGCAGAAATGCAGGTCTGTGTTTCACATGCTGGGCAGAGCACAAGAGGCAGTTTCAGCCCTTTGCAGCTCAGCAACACCACCAAATTATAAGACATTTTAAGGAAGACAGGACATCACAAGATCTCCAACCCAACCTCCTGTTCAAAGTAAGACCTTCACTGAATTCAGACCGGGTATTTCAGGGCTGTGTCCAGCCATTTCTTGATCCTCCAAGGATGGGGATCCCATTAATTACTTTGGCTCCTCTTCCACTCCTCATTTATTCTCACAGTGAATTTTATTTTCTTATATCCCACTCGATCCTCCTCTGCCTCAGTTTATACCCATCTCCTCTCCTTTCATGCACCTCCACAAAGAGCTTGAACACCCCCAGTTTCCTCAGCCTCTCC
>NW_015094199.1:0-1887 GCF_001431845.1 Calidris pugnax
TCCTTAACCCTCCCAACACACTTCCAGTCCAACTTTTGAAACGTCCAAACTTTTTCAGTGACTACAGATTCTTAAAGAGCTTTGAGACAATCCCATGGAGTGAATTTCATATGGAAGAAAATATCTTGCCACCAGTAGGAAGCCCACAAGTTTATTTTTCACAGGCTTTCTTTTAATTGCAGAGATCTAAAATGCTGCTGCTGTCCAATGTGTTGGTTTTTTCCTCCATGCCATTTTTACAGGCGCACAGTAAACACTATTTAATTAACAGCACATTTGTATCATAACCACCATTGAGCTGCTTCTGAGAAAGGGAAGCCCATTCATCCAAAAGGCGTTCTATATGCAACATTAATTAGGCACCCTTGTCTTCATTTCTGGCAATCCAGCATTGTATAGATTTTTGCTTCATCTCTGTTCACAGGGTCTAATTATTTCCAGCACAGAAGACTTGGGGTAGATTGGAATGAAAATCAATAACGGAACATGTGTGATAGGAACATTGGTTTTCTCCTCCTCCTCTTCTAGGATAGAAGTGGGATCAGAGGAAACACGGCCAAGAAAAAAAATAAATAGCAAAAATCTCTCAAAGATTTGCTGCTGTTGAGTATATAAATACCCATGTTTACACAACTCATTCTGGCATTATAAGATATTCTCATCTCTTCAGCACTTGCCATGGTAGATATATAGCGCTCCCAGTAATTTGCTTTCAAAACAATCATCGATTATTTTAATTTATTTTGACTGAATCATAAATAAAAATATGATATCTTCAGATGCAAAATACTTCCAGTCTCGGCATGTACTACATTTGATCGCTTCACACGTATAAAATCAACATTCAGGTTAAAAAAAGTCTTAAATCCAAAGCTATCTGCATAACTTTAACTGTGTGTTTGTTTTAATACAACCACTAACTACGTTGCACTGAGGTAGGGGAGATTTCAGCTGGATGCGAAGGAAAACTATGTGGCAATAAAGTTTCTGAAGCACTGGAACCAATAGCCATCTGCCATTATTAAGAGCTGTTAAACCTCTCAGCACACCTCTCAGGTATTACCTGGGTAGATTAATTCCATCATGGTTAGAAGAACAGACCGGTAGGTGTCTTGAGGTTCCTTCAAGTCCTAAGGCAGCAATGTTCCTGCCGAAGCGTGGTTCATTTGATGCCCAAAATAGACAGTGTTTGTATATGAAATGCAATTATAAAATCATAAAAGCATCACCCCAAACCTTTTCTAAGGCGTAACAGCAGCCAAACCCAATTGCACAGATGTAGGACAGTCAGGCATCCAAAAAACCTTAAAATAATTTTATCGGCTAACATATTTCACAGAATCACCAAATATTCAGCCTTTTTAATAGCTTCCTCCAGATCTCAGGAGACTGCGGGCATAGGAGGAGTTCAGAACTAAGAATCTAACCTAAACAGCCTCAAAATTAGGTACTCAGAGAATGAATAACGTAAAATTAATGACCAGCTTAGAATGCCTTAACTGACTCATCTAGCCTCACCCAATTGCTCTGTGGCAGAAATAAGGACAAAATCCAGTTTTCTCTGGTTTCACACACAGGACTTTTACAGAAAAGTATGTTCTCAATATAGACAGCATTTCGCTGCCAAATTCTAATGTAGCATTGTACTGAATATCACTTGCAATACATAATTTTTAGAACCTCATTATTTGATCACATTTATTTGCATTCCTGACTACTGGCAAAGAGGATTGTTGTAAATGCCAGTAGCTGCTTTCACCAGAAAGCTTTCCTGCTGCACTTCCTGCTCCAAAACACAAGAGCACCAGAGCTCCTCCAAGATTAAAAAAAAACCAAACACATTTTTCTTGGGTCACAGAAACATTTTAGCTAACATTTTCTTACACA
>NW_015094200.1:0-1895 GCF_001431845.1 Calidris pugnax
CAATTTGAGGGGTTTCAAGAATATCTGGCAGTTGAGATAGGTGAAGGCTGTCCAGGTCTGCTTACCTGGCAAGTCTCAAAAATTAGAAAAACACTTGCTCAGAACATCCAGACTAGTTAATTCTGGGCATTATCAAAACCTGAAGATAGGTGAAATAGGAAATTTTAATAGTGAACAGTAGGACACTCTTAGCACCTTAAGTAGTAAGATGCCTTGAATCAGTCAGGTGGGCTAGTATGGAATTCAACAATGATACAGAAGGAGGAGGCAATTTTACAAGGTTTGGTTACTGACCATTTTCATTATTTGGGTGGATTTCTTCTGGTAGTCTAAGCCACAGGAACTGAAGAATTTTGAAGCAACCTGGGATGAGAAGGCATGTTTTTTTCATCTCGAATAAGTGACGGGATTATATTTTGTCCATTGTAAACCTTTTGCCTGTTTTAAATTTTTTAAGAGATTATTAATTAAATGGATTTCAAAACTGTGCACATGTGCCTGAGTGCCACAGTGATTCCTATGCTAGTAAGGTGACACCAGTATACAATGGGTAGAAAAAACACGATTCCAAAGTGATTTTTGCTCTGGCACTTAGCACTGTATTTTGTTGTAATTTATATGCATGAGATTCTTAGTCTGACTTCCTCACTTATATTATTGTCCACATGAATTCTCTGTGTGTAACATGGTCCTTGATTCAGGTTTTGCCTGTGTCTCATTTGTGTTTATCATTATCATGAGGCAGTATGAATCAACAGTACAAATCTACCATCAGTCACATGTTGACTTAAATAAGTCTTTAGGCTTTACACGGGAGACTAAATAAATTTGCAAGCCTTTTAATATGCTTTCTGAAGGCCAAATCTTTATAATTTCCTCTGGCTTGTCTCATATTATAAGCTTTCAGAATCCTGTAGTATCTATTGTGGCTAAAGAAGTGGTACCTGCAACACTGAATATTTGAAAATCAAAATTATAAAAGGATGTGCAGTGTCTTCTAGCTAAACTCACTCCACTTTTTTTGTGCTTTCAAAAATCTTCTTGTGCATTATCTTTGGATGGCTTTCTACGCTTTGTTTTCAGTAAGCCGGCAAAAGCTGTTCTATTTTAGGCAGCTTTTGGCTGACCTAGATGCTTTTAGTTAGTGTCAGGACCACTTCACATTTTAAAATCATTGAATCACTCCATCATCCATTGCACGCTAATCATCTCCAGCCCTGCTCTCAACAATTCAAAGGAAAGAATTGGCCTGAGAAATCTATTGGTTCTTACCCATCTTTAGAGTCGGTCACAGATACTCTGTCTCACTTCCACCTCACCCATCAGATTCTTGTTCCATGTCAATGACCCTTAAGCAGCCCAAAAGCCAGGTAATTCTTTTCTCTGATGTCCCCTAATGACAGAGCTCGTGTAAACAACGAGCTTGTATCTCATCTCTAGCCAAAGCACTAAGGTTTTTCAAACTAAGTCAAAACCTGGAAGCTGCAGACCGGAGAGGGAGGGATGGTTCTCTCAGCTCCTGGCCAGCAGAGCTCTGACTTATATTAGTCCCATGGTGGCATGAGAGCAGAAGGCTGACTGCCTTTCTTCTGCTGGGCTGGGACATGCTGATGGGCTTCAGAAACACTCCAGAAGGCAAGCTACCAAGGGCAGGCTTCCACCCGTCGGGCACGCAAGCTTAACGTGCTGGAAAATAAACAATACATGGAAATGTATTCAATACGTCTTTCTGTGGTTATTAGGGAAAGTTCCTCATCACATCTCGTCTGTTAAGTGTACCTGCTTCCCCGGGAAGGGCTGCAGGCTGTAACACTGGGAAAATAAAAGATCAGTCGAGTGCAGAAAAGACTGTTTAAGTTTCATCATGTTGCAAATTAACATTGCATAAAAAATTT
>NW_015094201.1:0-1891 GCF_001431845.1 Calidris pugnax
AAAAAACCGCCAAAACTATGAAAAATTGCCTGAGCTGTCTCACAGGTAATTGTATCAGCACAACTATGAGGAGCGTGGCACTGTGGTGTATGGGTGGAAACTCCACAAGCTGGTGTAGCTGCCAGAGTACTCGTACTGTTAAAACCACAACCAAAGAAATCACAGTACCCTTAGCAGAATTTAATTAAAACTTCCAAATAACCCATTCTTGCGGTGGTCAGTTCATTTTGAGGTAGGGGAGAGTAATTGTTTCCAAGTAGTTTGCCTGCAGCACTGGAGTAGACTACAGGAATTTCTTGTTTATGAGTTCTTCATAAATTACCAAATCAGAGTCACATGCCTTTATATTCTTGAAGTAAAGACATTATTAGCTGCTAAACATTAGTTGCTAAAGGTCATGGAATTATAGTATGAAGAGATTGCTGTTCAAGCACTATCTTGTCACTTCTTGTTCCTCATTTACAGAATTGTTAACCAACATATTTAATGCCTCAGGGAATCTCCATCTTACTATTCTTTCCTTCCTAGTAGCTTTACAGATTTCCGTGAATGAAACAATAGTGATTCTGCACATTGATTTCCTCAGTTTCATTTCAGCCATCTGGAGGTGATGTCACATATAATCACTTGTGTCTAACAAGCACCTGAGAGTTTTCTTTCCTTGGGGACTGAAAGTACAATACATGTATACATACCAGCTCTGTATCAGGCTGTATTTGTACTACACACAGTGTTTTGCCATCATGATTCAGATAAACGGGAGAATGGTTCAGCTGTTTTAGTTATTTTAGATCATTTCCTGCAACTTTACTCATCCTCACAATTAACATGAATACACAATCAGGGTTTTTTCCAAGTTAACCATTAAAGAGGTTAAGTAGGTTGGGCCCTGTGACTAATGTTTCCTTGGCTCTGACTGTATTTTGCTTCTCCCCTAGAGTATTCCATAATACTTCATTAGCATGCAGGGGATACTCAGAGATTCCTAATTGTAGGACACCACTTGACAATGTTCTAGTAATCTCAGAGCTCCACAATGAGAAATCCTGGCCATAAGTACAGAAGTACTTGTACTGTAAAAAGCCCGTATCTTGCATTAATGTTGTCATTATTGATGTCCCTACTGCTGAGTTTTCATGTTCTGTATTGATTTAAAAAAATAAACAATTACCAGTGCCATAGCAAAACTTGGTCAAGATGGTGCTACAGTAACTGGATAAGGCTTTTCAATCCCTATAGGAGTTTGTTGTTCCACCAACATTGCAGAGGCAGTAAACAGTCACTTTTTGTCATTGCTGATGCCTTATTGCAGGCAACAAATGAAAAATGCAGTTGCTGTACTATTTTACTATACAAAGTTTGAATGCAATCCTCTTGCTTTAGAAATGTCAGCAATATAAGGAAGCAGCAGCTAAATGGGAACAGCACGATCCACCAATAAGCAGTAAGCATTTCCCCCACCAGTGTTCAATTGTGAATCATAATGAATATTAACCTCCATGGATTAAAGTCCTGATCTTAAATATTCATTTGCATAGAAAATGAGCTAGTTCCAAAGCTGAGGCTTGTCTATATAGACACTTACCTGGAACAAGAAAACCTTTTTGTTTTAAGTTAACTTCAGGAATCACCCTAATTACATTAGGAAAAAAAAAAAAGCACGTGTTCTAAAATAATTCACTTTAAGGTTACTCCTTTGCAATGCTTCTCTACCTAAGGCTACAGTCCAGATGCTAGTGCTCCAAAGAAAACTGACTACTCCTTCCACACCTCACCGTAAGTAAGAAATGCCTCTGCTAACTTTGCTCTATTGTCTTTTATACTGCCCGGTACGCTTCAGCAGAGAGGAGCAGAAAGTTATATAGACAGTGCTACAGGTGTTACATATTAT
>NW_015094202.1:0-1887 GCF_001431845.1 Calidris pugnax
TTCAGCCTTCAGGATTCCTCAGGATTCTTCAGGAGCTGGAAGGCCTCTTTTCCAATTGACAACTAAAATATAAATGAACTTATTGAAGTGCTCCAAGAGCCAGAAAGCCTCAGCAGAAGGAAAATCTAAACTGCAAACAAATCCCTGCTTTCACCTGGCTTGTTTAGCACATCAGCGTCCCTGGTACTTAAACCCCCTTTGGTCAAAAGGCAAAATGTCCTTTACCCACCAGAAGGAGAGACACTGAAGAGAAATGGCCAGGAGCAAGAAGGTCAGTTAGAGCAGCAACAGCACAGCCTCATGGCAACTGTTAATGTAATCGGGCAAATCCAGTCTTGGTTTCTGCTTGGGCTAAAGCAGGGGAAAACGTCAATGATTCATGTGCTCATGAGTGACATGTCTTCAAGGATGACTTCTGTCCAATGCCTAAGAACAGACAGACAAAATGAGTGCAGGTCCTATGGTGGAACGTGCAGCTGTGGCAACGGGATACACAGTCCTCTCTGGCAGTTTTACCTATTTTTCTACGCCTAAACAGCATGACTAACTGCTTACAAGATGGGTTTTACATTGTACATCTTGATATTTCAATTTAATCAAGCTGTTTATTCTGTTCACTTCACAAATTTGGACTCTGGTATCATTAAAAGAAAAGCAAGCAAAACACTTCCCCTTAAGCTACGCTGCATTTTACCTTAAAAAGTTGTTGGTTTTTTTTTCCCCACATGTACAGATAACCCGTGTCTTGGGGAAAAAAACCCCACCAACTGCGTAATTCAGTACATCACTTAAATGAGCAACATGGTATTTCAGAGGTTTCTCTTCCTTCTTGGTCCTTAACACCTCCATCCCCAGGAGCACCCCAAATATCTCCTCTTTCCACCTCAATAATCCCTTTTCCTGATGCCTCTGATTTCTGCAAGATTCAAGAGAAGGAGTTTTGTATCAGTATCTTTTCCATGAGGAAAACCAAAGAAATTGCACATAATGTAGGAGAAAATCTATCTCCTATTGCAGCATTCTCAACTGAACTGGTAATTGAGTAACTCATTTGAAGGCACAAAAATGACATGAGCAGCTTTTACTCCATTTTAAAAACTTTGTCAAGACTAGAGTTTGCATTCATAACCTTCAATGTTTCCAAAAAAATCAAGTGTGGATTCAGAGCTTCTGAAGCTACTGGAACTGCCTGAGTGCCTACACGGAGGTTATGTCAATTTAAAACATCTTTAAGGAAATCTAAGGAAATTTGCTTCAAATGATGCCAATCTCTTTTAGGGAGTCAATCTATTACGTGGCCAGTTTATACAAGTTTCACATGTGTCGCAGAAAAGCCGTATCTAAATCAGGTACCACGCGTGGTTTTTTGCCTTGGTCTTCGCTTTGAAAATAAATGGCTCCAACAAAGCCCTGGAAAATTTGCATTAGAATGAGGCTCAGAACAATTCAGTTTTAGAATAGCATATTATTCATTATTATAATTGGTATAAAATACAGACTGTTTTAGGAGCCGGGCTCTGAAACCCAAAGATTCCCCCCTTTTGGATCATTGCCTTGACCAGAAAGCTCCAGAACAGTACTCTTTTCTTAGTTTGGGGGAGGAGTTTGGATTAGTTGGTTGGTTTTTTTCATGAGACATATTCTGCTGGATTGTGGAAAGATGAAGACTGATTGCTGAGGAAAAAAAAATATAAAATGAGACCTACAAACCGCAGCCCTGGTGCCTCCACACACCAGGAGCCACCGTGACCGACAGCCCGTTGGTGGGGGCACCTCACTCCTCCCGATACAAGGAAGGGACGGGACACAGAAACCACCAGTGTCACTTCCCATCTCTGAATCACCACTGTACACAACGTACAGAGAGGGAGGGACTCTTTGCCAGGA
>NW_015094203.1:0-1885 GCF_001431845.1 Calidris pugnax
TTTTTCTTCTTTTCCCATTTATCTTCACCAAAGACAGTCAGACTTCATGTCTCCCTGAGCTTCAGCATAAGGAAAGTTCAGAAAGTCAGCACATACGTTCTCTCCATACAATAGGTAACTTACTGCCTTTTCTTCATCCTTTTCTTCCCCATCCTGTAATATCCTCCCATACCAGTTTTCTAGCCCTGTGCCTGGTGCTGGTGTTTGTCAGAGACAGCAGGGCAGACTAGATTAATCATGGCTGATCCCTAGTAGAGGCAATTCCGTGTTTCTTTTGAACATCTTTTTTTAAATTTTATTTATGGGAGCCTACGTTTTTTTCCAGTGGAGGTGCTCCTATACAGTCAATCTGGACTTACAATTATAGTTTTGCTATTCATAGCTATAGGTGGCTTAGAAGCAGCTCCAGAATCAAACAAGTTTGCAGAAAAGTTGAAAACTAAAGGCACAAAAAAGATATTTGTGTCTGTGCCCAGTCCTAGAAAAAGCTCCCATTAAGCTCACCTGCACAAAGAATGGAAGATTATCCTCAATCAAGTTTTATAGGAAGTCTAACTCCACCCAGAAAAAGAAAGTGTTTCCAGTCTTTGTTTCATATAATTATTTCTGTCTGTCCTCTAGAACATGTGTGTTTCTTATGACTACAGTATATTCAGTCTTAGTTTAAACAGTGATAAGTATATTTATAGATCTGTGTAAAACAAAATATTACTAGCATGTCAGCATTTGGTTGATCTTCACATTCTTGGCTTCAGAATGGTTTAAAATAAAACATGCACACAAAGCCGGGTTGTTTTTTTGGCTCTGGTTTCCTCATTTTTGCCCACAACAGACCTGGCAGATGTGGGATAGCTGGAATGTGCATATCTAACAATTCTCTTCTGTGCCATCATTTGAAGCTGTAGGAGTGCAGCTATTTGGCTGTAGCACGGAACAGAGTGATGAATGTGATGAAATACAGATTTCGTTTATGACCAGGGGATAAATGCTGTTCAGGTCACGAAAACAGATTAGTGCATGGGGACAAGAAGTTCGTGAAGAATTCCTTTCTGGAGGTGGAGGGAAGGGTACTAAAGAGCTGCAGCCATTAAACTGAAACGACTGGGTAGTTACTGAGAGTATATAAAAATAAATACAAAACAGGAACCACGAAAGGATGCAGGTTTCTTAATTGCTCTGGCCTTGGGATGGCCTTGCTGGAGAATCACAGTCTGATTAATCACGATAACGGAGAAACTGGATTGCTTCACAGAAGGTTTTACATTCATAGTTTTGTGGAGAAGCTTAAAATTGTTTCAGGGGCCTCATGCCCAAGATAAACCCAAAACAAATGAAAAGAAATCAGATAGCTGTAAAAATGAGTTATGAACCAAGACTTTCTCAGATGACTATTAAGCGTTGATCAGCTTATAACAGATCAAAGGAGGTTCTTCCCAGCGTGGGCAGGACTGTTATAGCAGGAATTGAGCTCTTATCAGAGCCAAACCCTTACCCTGAATTCAGATGCAGATGCAAGCTTGATAAATGAATCTGTTTTTAAAGCTGACTGCTCACAAATCTAAATGTGAGCAAAGGTGTTTTAAAGATGGATTCATGGCATATAATGCCCTGCATCTGTGTGCTGGATCAACTTTAAAAATAAAGCTAAAAAGATACAGGTCTATATAAGGTTCAAAAAAACCCAGAAAAGCTCCCTTCTATTTTAGGAATAGTAGGGTATTCTGCATTTTTCACAGAAGTGAGTTCTTGGGAGTTTTCCTTTGATAAAAATATCAGTACTGAATAGAGAGATAGCTGACAGATCGGATAGAAACACCCATTGCCACTGAGGTCCTTATTTAAAAACAAACTTGTTTTCCAGTCTGTGTCTTGTGGGTTTTTTTTT
>NW_015094204.1:0-1900 GCF_001431845.1 Calidris pugnax
AAAAAGGTTTGTGGATAGCAAATAGAACCAGCCCAGCAAACAAGAAAACTGCACTGCAGAAATCTGTCTGAAGGCTGGGGGTGACAGGGGGGAAACCTGACCCAGAAGGAAGGCTTGCTGGCAGATCCAATGCAGATCCAAGTGTATCTTCCCTACAAGCAGGACACAGCTATTCAATCCAAGGCTACTTCTTTTATTTTTTCCTGTTTCCTGGAATTATATCTTTGTTTTCCTTGCCCGTTATTGCACATTAAATTGTGCAATAGCTACTTTGTCTACTCTGCTGTTTGATATGGGCAGCAGTTTGATATTTTTTACTATTTTTAGTGTCCTGAATACTTTGCCAAAAGTGGTTGCCACCCTACAAATTATAAGGTAACTAGTACTGAATCTTCTTCCCTCATTTGTGAGCTGAGTTTAGAGAAGTTTTAGTGGAAGGTGAATTCGTTGCAAATTGCAAAGTCAATGCGTCCATGTATTTTAAGTAAGATAAAGGCAAATTTCTGGTTTAATATAAAAGTAACCTTTCCTCCACCCTTCCCCCCCCCAACCCCTGAAACCAGCAAAGAATAATGCAACAGGGGTTGATCTTAAGAGTTACATCAGTCAAATGGTGCTCCAAAGCAAGGGAGCAGCTCAAATACAATTTTAGCACCTCTGCCTTTCAGAACTCAGTTGGATGTAATGTCTACATCAAGGAACTGACAGAATGAAGCTAACTGGTGTGAAAAAAAAAACCCCACTCCTTCTGAAGAAGCTTCTAAATACCAGTTGTCTAAATCTATTGATAAGCAGGGATGCATTATTAATGAAGCCTGCAGCCTGCCTAGTGCTGCTCAGATGGTTCAAGCATTTAGTAGGAAATATTTCTGTGAAGTGCTGCACGGAATAATGACAGTGTCTGTCTTAAATCGAACAAATGACTATAGCAAGCTCTGGGGAGGCTCAGAGCAAGCAGATGCTTTCCAAGTGAAAGGCAGTGGGGTACCACCTGCTGTAGGCAGGCAGGCAGGAACAGTCCACTAAATATTGACTTGTTAATAATTCAAGACAACAGGAACCCCTAGCTCTTCAAGCATGGCACTGCCCCTTCATCATGTGGCTTTTCATCACCCTAATGAGCTACTTGAAGAATCAGACACTGAAACGTCTCTCAGATATTCCCCAAAGACTAGGACTCAAGCTGCCGTAATTCTGAATGAGAAGTTGGCGGCGGCACAAAAAAAATCAAGAGAATTTTAAAAATGGCAGGATCAGTTCTTTAGCTAAATATTGCTGTTTGCTCCACATTGCTGCGTACTGACTCAGTCTGCAGTCTGTACAGCTCCTGGAGCAGAACACTTGTCTTTTAGGACACTTCTCTGGCTAGAAATGATTGACATTCCAGTTTATTACAGGTGTATTGATAATTTTAGTTGCAACAAGAAAGAGTACTCTGTGAAAATCTCCGAAAGATTACTTGCAACTAGAATTCTCCAATAATAGTTTCTAAAAAGGATTTTGGTTTTGTCATTAGCGTGTGTTTGGGACCCTCCTCAATTCTTACCTTCATCACGGATGTTAAATCATCACTTGCAAATGAATGCTCTTCAACTGAAATAATTTAAACTGAATACCCAGTGAAAACAAATAACCCTTCAAAAGTTGGCAAAGTTTCTGTGCAGAGTTTATTGACTTCTGGTTTACTTTTACTAAAAGCCAGCAGTTTGCCCTGTTTGAACACTTCCTGATGAAACACAGGAGCTCCTTACACATCTTGGTGATAGTCGCTGTTGCTTCTCTTTTAAGAGGCAACCTTGACAGAACCTTCCCATCCATTCCCCATGGTTTTGATTTAAGATATTTTTCTTCCCCAGATATATAATTTCTCATTTATTTAGGAATGATAGAGCATTGGCCT
>NW_015094205.1:0-1896 GCF_001431845.1 Calidris pugnax
TAAAAAAATACACAGTAACGCAAATAACTTGGCATTGAGTTAAACTTGGGATACAACTCTCCACAGGATGCATTCGCCTGAAGTGCATTCTCTACCAAGTCTGCATTTCATATATTCAAGACACCAATCACATTACTTACCCTATATGCGTAACAGCATCCCTGTTTTCACATTCAGTTGTCCATATTGCTATTTTATCACCCTTAGTTCTAACATTAACAACAGCACCACATACATCATCACTGTAGTCATCAAACGACTCCCCAATAAGGCACAGCAGCTACAAAACAAAGATTAACCATTAGAAATGGCAGTTCAAAGTCAGAATCTTGCTCCATAGGCAAACAGTGTACACCAAGAACTGAGGAATATTTCACAGTTTATAGCCACTTTCCATACAGCAATCATTTTCTCTTTACTTCTTGAAATTCCAAATGTTACAAGTGAATGCAAACCCAGTTGCAGTAGGGTATCTTTCTCCTAGCTTCAGTTTTCCATCTCTCTTCCTGTCCTAGAAGCTACAAGATCTGACACAGTTGATCATTTCTGCGGTGTAGCCCCCCACCCCAACCTCCCAATCCAAAGCCAGGTAAGAACTACAGGAATTCATTCTTTCTAAAGTGTGTTTAACACAGGTGGACAAATTTGAAATTTTAAGTGCTTAAATTCATTATCTAGGAAGAACCTGTGAAGAACTATTTGGGCAATATGTCAGCTATGTAAGGTCCAACTTCAATCCTGAAGTATCAGTTGCAAATCAGACTGCAACTTAAAAGAAAAGTGCTATCTAATGAAGTGTTACTTCCTATCAACACACACAGGAAGCTTCAGAGCTCCCACAGACTCTGGAGTGGGAACCATTCATCCTGAACAGTGTGTAACACAAGTGCAACACAACTGTACAAGTTACACAAACTTCTTTGCCCACAGATTTCTAATAGTGAAGCCTGGAATTGGCAAAGGTGGTAACACTTCAGGAACATCAGTTTGAATGCGGTCACATCCCTGTACAACATGCTAACTGTGAAAGTGATATTTAAAATCTTCAACTTGCAACTTGTAAAACAAGCAGTTTTCAGATATTCAAAACTTAGAATATTTTGTGGCTAAGACAGATTCATCTAGTCCAAGCTGAATTAAAAATCCTTCTGCACACTGAAGTAATAATCTCCAAATGGACACTTGTTTACTTCACTTGCACAGTATGTCAAATACACTGCCATTATATTAATTTTCCAGAATCACTTATAACATTTGGAAATTCACACTTGCAAATTTTTGCGCAAAGCAGGTCTTCCAGTACCCCTGAGAGCTGCAAGGGCTGACTTCATCAGGGAAATAAAACAAGGACAAAGCGTGCTAGTGAATAAATCAGGTGTAACTACACATACTTTAAATGTTACACCTAATTGCAGGCTGCACACATGCACTGAGTAATGAAAGCCAAAATGTTTATGTTTAAACCACACACAACATTCAAAATATTGATATGCCTCAGTACATATACAGGCAAAGATGACTACAACGCTTAACAAACAGAGTCAAGTACATTCTTCATGAATACTGCACAATAGGGGGGGAAAAAGTCTTCTCAGATGAAGTTTACTTTACAGTTACGGATTGTAAAGTTCATTAGATTATAAAAATTTGTTCCAAAGGGGAGTGATAAAGCGAGAGGGTCTGACTTGTTGGAGAAAGTTGGTCACAAATAATTACTGGAATGAGAAGTGACAGGGTTGGTTTAGAGCACATATTCCAGTCACCTGGGTATTTGGGCTCTGTGCCATTGCCTGCTGCTAAACAAAAGTAGAGCCCTCCAGCATTAACTCTGCACAGACTGTCTGCACATTTCCAATCCATATGTAATGGTTATTAAGAGTCAGCAGGACTCAGACA
>NW_015094206.1:0-1904 GCF_001431845.1 Calidris pugnax
CCTGTGACTTCGTTCCCCACCTGCTCTTAACAACCAAAGAAGTTTGGGAATTTAATTTGTACCTATATGTTAAAGCACTTTTCACATCATCACCCAACGTGGTGCTCTTGTGCCATCAGTTTCTGGGTACAGGCTCCAGCTGGGAGGCTGGTTCCTGGTCACTTTTCCTGCCTCTTCTGTGTCTCTGACTTTTACAGGAGCTCTACATCCCACCAGAGGAGTGGGACAGGAATACTCCAAGCTCGGCCAGCAGCACCTTTGGTTTCACTCCCATCCCTGCTCTGGGAATGCGGCTGTCGCAGAGCTTGGGCTGCAAACTGGGCAGGCAGCATTTTATGAAATTATAATTATAGCAGTTTCCCACAGGTTTTTTTATAGTCTATAAATGGAAGCTGTTCCATGGCCTTTGTTGCAAGTCCTTCAACAAGTACCCCTTTATTGTTAGGATCTGAGCCAAGTTATCTCATTTTCTTACAGAAACCAGCTGACAGGAGGAGGAGGTTTTTGGTACCTCATTTTCAATATATCTGAACACACTAGATACTTTTTGAGGGCTTGGCTCTTTTGAAAAAGTGACCAGTGTGTCATAAGTGGCACCTGATAACTTGAAAACTACTGTAAACTGCTCTAAAAATGTCATTCTTTAAGCAAGTTACAGCATGACACATAATTCTCATACTAAACTGCAAGAGAGGGGCATGGTAATTCATTTTCACACCGTCTTTGCTCTTCCCATTTCACTACAGACACAATGTCCATTAGAAGACCCCTCTCACAGCAGATATATATATAAAATACCGGCCCAGATCCAGCTTCTTTGAAGTTAATATGGCTCTGCCTCTTCTCTTTGATGGGAGCTGGAATGTGTCCATAGTAACCGTATCCCTTCGCACAGCCCACCTCCCACTGCCTGGGAGCACAGATGGACCCTGCAGCCCCTGACAAAGTTTTAACCATTTCAGCGTGTTCCAAGCCAATAATTGCAGACCCCACTGTGACACCCTTTTTGGTTCTGCCTTAGCTTTAAAGTGGAAAATAATTAAAACCAATGTTTAAGCCTTCTCAGCACTTTAGCTGCACTTTACGAGCGCTGAGCAGCTCTGTCTCTGCTCGTTGCAGCATCTTCTCAACATCCTCCAACCATGGGGCAAGGGGGGTGTGATACATTGCCAAGTGCTCCAAACTCACACAAATGGCAAAATTTTAGTGCTTTTCTTTCTCTCTTCCATTCTCTGGACAAACTGGGCTATTGTGGGTGTTTTCATCTACTTGGATCTACATCTACTTCATCTACAGTGGATTACACAGGTAGGAAGTGAGAAGCTACATAAGCAACTACGTGAGTATTGGAAGAGATATTACTAGATGTCCAGGCAGCACAGGATTTATTTTCAATTTTGGCAGCTTTTAAAAGCAACCAGTCCCAACTGCTGCACACAGAATTGCAGCTAAACTTTTGGGGACCAGTTTACAAACCTCCCTGCCAAATATATGCTATTCCTAGGAGCGATAAATTGTTATTTACAGACGGCATCGAGGGACGTGGCTGAAATGCATGTTTTTGTTTTTCCATTCTCTGCACAGCTTGAGCTAATTGTGGCAGGTGCTTGCACCAAATGAGTTACGGTGTCTAACGGCTCGCTTTAAACTACACAAGGAGGGACATCTGACATGAAAAGCTACTCTAAAAGGAAATAGTCATTTTACCTTTGAGCTGTGGCTGGGTCCAAATTTCCTTTACTGAGTCACTGGGTCTGTCGTAAACTTTGTCCAGGAGAACGTGGTGTCCTTCATCAAAGAAGTATGAGCAGAGGATTGCTATGGAAGTGGTGGGGCCTCCAACATTGTACCTTTTCAAAAATTAAAACTATTAAGGAAAGAATTGAAAAGCTCCCTTCAAAGTA
>NW_015094207.1:0-1900 GCF_001431845.1 Calidris pugnax
CTAGAAGATTCTGTGATTCTGTGAATGAGCACCTCTGGTGGGCAAAGGAAAGGGCAGCTCTGAAGGATTTGTGGTGAGTGGATGAGCAGCAAAAGTGCATACTAAACCAGCACAAGTTCATACAGAAATGACTTCAAAGGCCACTTAAGTGCAAAAAAGACCTTTCTGTGAGAGAAATGTTTGGAATAGGTCTTGTCTATGCTATGGCATCACAGCTCATCCTATCCTGTATGCTCAGGTGGCATCTAGAGATGATTTTATCTTGGCTGGGGTGGGACTGTGGGTCTCTGGGCTGGCGTGTAGAAGTGATGCTCAGGGACTGAGTCCCTCCCTATTAGCTCCAGCCCCTCTTTGGCTGTGCCTGGAGTTGTGGGGACTGCCAGGGACTGAGCTGCTCCCTGGGATGGGTGACCTCCTCCAGACAGTGAGGTTTGTCTCTTCTGGTGCCAGAGGAGCGATGGATCAGCAGAAGACAGCAGTAATTGCCAGGAGGCTTTCAGGCAGAAAAGCAAGGCTCTCGCTCGTGGACAGGCTGATGTAAGTCAGCATGTAAATTGGGTACAACACAAAAATAATTTCAGCCCAGCTCCTATGAAGAAACCTATGAACAAAAAAAGTGTTGTTGCTAAGAAATGTGAAAACAGAAAACAATAATGTGGCTCCTGCCAGGGTAATAAAAGTGTATCAGCGTTCTGCCTGCTCTCGCGCCCAGATCGCTTGCTCATGACAGTAAATTAAGTACTGCAAAAATGGGTACAGTTTTCTCTGTGGCCATTGATGCTTCACATCATGGAAATATCAAATGTTTTTGATGGCTGTTCATTACCCTGCGCTTGAGAGGGGAGCAATCCATTGCTGGCTCCATTATTTCCACGACAGCAAGGAAATGACTATGGGAGGTTTAAAAATGAAAAAATATAGCAAGGTTAGATGGATCGAACCCCAACAGCCTGTTGCCGTTTGCTGTGGTCAATGCTAACCCCAGGTCTAGGAGACACCACGCTGTCTCCAGACTGATGGAAAACTAGGACTATTTTTTTGCTTCCAGCTAATTGCCAGTTCATAAACAACTGCAAAGTTTGACCTTGAAAATCTTAAAAAAAACTTTTGGAAACCTCCAAAAGAAACTCAAAAAATGTTGAAGCGTGACAGTGGTAGAACATGGCAGAACTCCTCAGCCAGGAGATGCCTCTGCCCCACAGCCAGAAGGGGCTTTAAGCATTTTCTGTATACCAGACCTGCTGTAGCTGGTGCAAGGAGCTGAGGAATGGAATATTCTGTGTTCACTAGAGGTAAACACCATGGAGGAGAGGGGTGGAGGTGGCCGGTGTCTGAGTACAGCACGTGAGCGCGTCCTTGTCATCTTTATGGTTTTAAAATTGTAAAGAGCAAACTAATCTTACATGCATTTGGGCTGATGTGATGAGGTGGTCAAGGTAGGGTCAGTCACAACAAAAAAAGAGGGTGATAAAACTCTGGGTCACAACAAAAACCTGCCTTACTAGGACCCCACAGCAAAGCAGTAAAAGGTGAGAGTCTCCTCAGCCCCATCAGCCACCAGGAACCAGCGTCACATCTTTATCTCAGCAAAAAAAAATCACTGTAGCCTAATTCATTTTCCCAAGGAAAATGGTTGAGTTTGGGGAAATTGTAAGCGGTTTGAAGGGCTGAAATCTGACCGAAGATGGGGGTCTGTGTGTGGGGTGTCCTGGGAAATGGGCTGATGTCTTACCCATATAGCCTGATTCTTGCCATTCCTGACAATGTAAGGAATTTATTGTCTGTCCATGCCTCACGTGCTGGAAGGACAGAGCGTGGGGGCACGTGTTGGAGTTGTGTTGGGTTATTTTTCTTTTGGAAACAGGCTTGGGCAGCGCTGAGCTCTGCCTTCCTCTTGGTT
>NW_015094208.1:0-1859 GCF_001431845.1 Calidris pugnax
CCCTGCCCTGCCCTGCCCTGCCCTGCCCTCAGCCGCTGCGGGGCCCAGCTCAGTCCTGCAAGCGAAGGATTTTCAAATACACGATGAATCCGCTCGTGGACCTTCTGCTGTTTTTCGGCACGCTCATCTACTCCTACTTAGAGGCCTTTGTGAAGCTGTTTGTCCCCGTGAAGAGAAAGTCTGTCAGCGGAGAGCTCGTTCTCATCACGGGGGCTGGCCACGGCGTAGGGAGAGCGACTGCCCTGGAGTTCGCCAAGCGCGGAAGCAGGCTGGTTCTGTGGGACATCAACAAGGTAATGGGACAGTCTGTGTCTTGACTCGCTCCCCTGGGCGGCCGCTGGCTCAGTGGTGTGAGAATGGCTGCACCCCTCGGCTCGGGGTCTGCTCGCCCGCGGGGACGCTGAGCGCCAGGAGAGCTCTGGCCCCGCTTCCACCGGAGGATGCGGGTGTCCAGGTGCCAGAGCGACTCCACGCTAATCCCGTCAAAGAGCAGGTGCCAGAGGGAAGGCGGCGGTCAGCGAGGTGCTGTGGGGACCGCTGCCTGGGCTGGCAGGAGAAGGCACGTTCAGACCAGATGCCTGTTTCTACAGAGAAGCAGGTT
The DNA here is from genome assembly GCF_001431845.1 of Calidris pugnax. Lineage (NCBI taxonomy): Eukaryota > Metazoa > Chordata > Aves > Charadriiformes > Scolopacidae > Calidris > Calidris pugnax. The sequence goes on from NW_015094208.1 coordinate 602, forward strand.
TACCTTCAGCTCGCTCTCTCTCCAGCCCCAGATGTTTTGTGTGCATTGTGGAAGACGTGTCTCTGTACTCCTGTTGACAGGCAGCACTGCGCTGTGCTGTGTGTGAGCCCTCCTGCCCTCCGGGGCACTAGCCCAAGCTCTAGTTCAGCTGAGTTCACTAGAGCGCAAAAAGGCCTTGGCAAGCGGAGGATGGACAGGTACAAACACGCAGAGGATCAGTCAGTAGGGACCAAGGCAAAGCGGTGTGCGTGGGAGCCACGGGCTGTGCAGAGGGGGTGAGTGCTGGGCGGCAGCGTGCGGGAAAGGATTTTGACACCGTGGATCAGAAACCGCAGAGGAGTTCCTCGTGTCATGCCGAAGCTGATGAAAAAACAGCCCATCCCAAACAAAGGAACAAACAAAACCAGGACAAGCCTAGCATAAGGGAATGCGTGATCAGGGAGGACATTGCTGAATATATTCAGTGTGTGATGCCACCCGTTACAGCTGAGGCCGCTCTGGAGGGGTGGGAGGAGGCATGGTGCCAGTCTCTCCATGGGTGAAGGGCTGCTGTTGTGTTGTCTGTGTTGACTGGAAAGGGGGAAACAGGAATAAACTTAGTAGCATGCGAGACCTGGCTTTGGTACAAGGAAGTACATGGCAAGGGTGGGTGTAAGCAGGCACTGAAATACAATGCCAAGGGAGGTGGTGGGTGCCAAAGGTTTTAGGAGTTTGTTTCCCCGGTCCCCCTGCCCTGGCAAAGGCCTCGTTCCTGGGGGCCATCAGCCTTAAGCAGCAGCTAGAGCTGCCCAGTCATCCACCCCAGGGACTTGCACAGCTTCTGTCCCAGGCCAATTGTGAACTGGGGCTTTTCACAGAACAGGTCCCCGTTGGCACGGCTCTCTGGCGCCCAGGGACAAGGCTGCAGCAAAGTCAGTTTGGCCCTCGCTCGCTGGGTTGATGTAATGACTTAGGGGAGCTTCTGCTCTACATGTGTCCAACTGTTGTTCTTTTCAGAAACATCCCTCTACGCTGTGTGCTTTGGAGCACATCTGCCTTCTCCCCTCCAGCCTGTAAATACAGGGGTGCACAGGGCACTTTCCATCTGTCGGGGCTGTCAGCTGGGCCCGTGTTTTAAGAGCTCTGCTTTACCGTCACGGTGTCTGTCAGCTGTGCTGAGAAAGTCTCCGAGTGCCCCCTCTCTGCAGCCGAGCTCCCTATGCCTCACCAAGGCAAACTCGCTCTTGCTGCCACATTCCCCTCCTGCCAGGCACTCCAC
>NW_015094209.1:0-1909 GCF_001431845.1 Calidris pugnax
TCCAAAGCTGGACACAGTGCTCCAGGTGACCAGGGTACGGCCAGGACATGGTCCATCATCCCCGTGGCAGAGGAGGCATCAGGGGTGGCCTCAGGTGGGCACCCAGAGCACAGACACACCAGCAAACAGGAGTTTGGTCAGACCTGAGCCAGGCTCTCCCTCCCTGTCATTTTAAGCTCCTGTTGCTGGGGAGGGGAGTGAGATGGTCTCTGGAAGCAGGTTTGCTGCTGGGGGGGCAGCAGGGTGGATTTCTGTGTGACGTGAGACCAGAGCTCCTGGAGAGGGGAGATGCCTCCTGTGGAGGGGACTGTCATTGGCAGATACAAAGCTCCCTGTTGGCGTTTGTTGTGTTACAAGAACAATTCCCCCACTGGGGAACCGGAGAGGGTTTTTTTCCACTTGGTCAGTGTTGGCTGACCCCTCTCCCCACCATGGAAGGAGCAATCCAGGCTGTTAAATGTCCTCGGGGGTGAGGAAGGTTCCCCCTGGCACCCTGGCAGAGGTGACCCCTGAGCTGGTACAGCCCATAGCAGACGTGACCTTGGCTGTCTTCTTCTGGGTGAGGACTGGGGAGCTGGTGCTGGAGTCTCGGTGAGGGGGAGCTGAGCAGAGACTCTTCCATGTCATCTCCACTTTACGAGCTGTCCCTGTGCGTGGTGGCACCTGCATCCCCCAAAAGTGCCAGGCAACACACTGGAACCACTGTACAAACTTTTTGCTGCACCTGCAGGAGACCTTGAGCTACAGAAGAGCATTTTATTATCTGCATAACGCTGGACTCTTGCAGTAATGCCAATGTCAGAAAGATGGTTAATAAATAATGAACAGCAGAATGAGCCAAGGGTTGACCTTTAGTAGAGCACCATCTGTCACTGGAGCTTCGCTTGATCTTTACTTCCAGCGTTGATTTCTTTCCCCATCCCCCTTTGGGGATGTTGTGGGTTTCACTCTTATTAATAGCTTTTGTCTGACTTGTAAAAACTCTTGTAAAATTGAGAGGTCCCCAACTTTCACGGGAGACAAATATTTGGGGATCTAAATCACGGGTGTTTGTGGAACTGCCAAAAACTATAAATGACCCTCCTTGAATCAAATCTGAGTGGCCCCTTTGGCAACACGGTGTGGGTTTGCTGCCCCCCCATGTCTTTAGCAATAGTGCCTTCAACTGAAGGAAATCATCATCAAATGTGATCTATACATTTTCTTCCTTAAGTCTTTGTAATTTCCAAAGCCTTGAATCATAGGAACTAGATGCAGGGAAAATCTCTGAAGTGATTTCTCCTGCTTTTGAGCCAGAGGTGGGTTATGCCCTGCAGTGTCTTTCCTGACGTGCAGAACCTAAAATGTTCCAAATGATGAAACTTCCATCACTGGCCCAGGAGGTGATTCTAAAACGTAATAAATCATATTGCCATCAAGGTTCCCTTGATGTTCTGCCTGAGTTGAGGAAGAATTTCCTTGTTTCTATCTACTGTAAATTTCCTGCCATCTACAAAAATGCTTGTCTTGATGTCGATGGTTTTTGCTCTGGGGGGTCTCCAGCCGTGTCCTTCCCCCAGCCCCAGCTGGGTGGTGGGGCCAGGCTCCCTGGGGGGGTTGGTTTCTTTTTTCTTTCTTCTTCAGTGTTGGTTGTTTTGAAGGTAACTCAGATTTAGCTCATTTCAGGCTCTGTGTCCTGACTCAGCTGGAAGGAGGAATGTTTATGGTGTGACTCCCTGCATTTAATCTGTAACTGTAAATGGAAGGATTCTCTAGTTAAATGCCTTGCTGGGTCCTATTTTAGAAGTGTCTTCTTGCTTTGACTTGGCTGCAGCTCGGATGCAAATCATTCCCCTTCCCACACGTTAGCACAAGCTGATGGTTGTAATTATATCTGGAGCGTTAGCGATGCTGCGGCGACGGTCTGGCC
>NW_015094210.1:0-1886 GCF_001431845.1 Calidris pugnax
CTGTCATCTTTAGGATAAAAAGTTTAAAATGAAAAACTTAATATATTTTTTTTTTAATTGTACAGAATAAACAGTAAAATTATCTAACTTCAGATAGGCTTAGTATTTATAATTACTTTTGTCTTTTAAGGTATTTGGCCTAATAAAGGGAGCGAAAGTTGGACTTATGGTTGATGTGTCTCATATGAGTTATGGACCTAGACTACTGGATTTTCAGAAGGACCTTTTGGTAAGTTGTAATAAAGCAGACTTCGGTAATTATAACATACTAATCAAGCTTTTGTGTAACTACAAGCCAGGAGCTAAATAGAAAAAAATCTGCTTAAATTCATTATATATGGTACAATAGACAATTCCTGTTGTAGAAAATTATGTTGTAAATGCCTTTGAAAATGTAGTCTTTATTAACGTCTAGATCCAAATAAACTCCAGTATGTACCATAATAATAATACTTTCCTTATTGATATTTGGAAGTTTCTTAATTCTTGTGCCAGTATTCTCTATGGAATAAACTTGCCTAACAGAAACAGCTGTAACTTGGTTAGAACCAGGTTCTACATAGAGCTATTTATAGTAAATATAGTTTCTTTATGCCTTTATGTTTTGTCACAATAAGGCACACCTCACAATTTTGGTCAGACCCTCGGTAAGTTAATCACTTCCCGAAGTCACAAAAGAAACTTGCCCTTTATTGTGCTCTTTATTTTTATAAAATTTTTGTAGTAAGGAAGGAAGATATGATGTAGCTGTTTTACTATCTAACATTGAAACTTCATATATTTTAATATCCTGCATTCAGGAATTATTTAACCTCTGTTTATATTATCTGCATTTTTCATTTTTGTGTTTTAAATAAAACTCCTTCAAGAAAACTGGATTTCCACATAGTCTGGTTGGCTTAACTTAAATGCCTGAACTATTGTTCAGGCCTATTCATTAATAAGTATTAAACATTTTTTAGTCATTGCTTGGTGGGTGAATATGCCCGTTCTAGGTCAGTATGTTGTTTCATGTGCCTGTCAGTTGAAGAGAAGAACTGATACCGCTACAATAAATATTCACTGCCTCCTGCCCCATTAACAAATTTGCTGGCTTACCATAGGTTTGCAGGTTTTGTTTCTGTACTCCTTACCAAATATTTGAGTATGTATGACTTTTTCTTGGAAGCTTTTCTCTGGTAGCTGAAAAAATGGCTGTGAACTATTTTTAGGAAATTACTGTTTTTACTCTTTTACATAATAACCCTAGTAAAGTGGCTTGGATAGTAATGCATTAACAATTTTTTATTTATTAGTGCTTAATAGATGAACAGCTATGTTATAAGAAGCAATTGTACTGCCTCTCATTCAGTACAGAAATTTCACCTCTGTGGGAGAGTCCAAAAAACATCAATGTTCATGTGTAAGTAAGTAATTTCTCTGAAACATGAAGGTGTTTCAAACAAGGTCTCCATTTAATTAGAGCAATCTCCTGTAGATAATAAATACTGTTTTTCATCTCATGCCCACAGTGATTTGTAAGAGGGCAAAAAAAGCAATGAATTTTAAGTGCTGTCAGTGATTTCAAGCTGGTTGTTCATGCATAAAATACCTTCGCGGCTACAGTGGTTTGTAGCAATCTTCATGATCTATCTTGTTTAGCACCCGCATGTTAAGTATACATATTTCTTTTTCTTCCCCCCCTGCAGGCTACATGAAGCAAGACAGTGGATACAACAGCTGGAGCCTGGTCAAGGCTGCAATTTGCTGAAAGTCTTAAAGCATGTCCTTACGATGAAAGATCTGAATTCGCTGGTTGTTATTGTAGGAAGCTGGTAAATTAGTTATCTGTCCTAACAACCAGATTTAACTTGGATACAGAATTGATATAAGAATCTGAACTTGAT
>NW_015094211.1:0-1901 GCF_001431845.1 Calidris pugnax
TTTTTTCTTATTTTATCAACCTCAAACCTTTTCATTCTTGGTTTCCTTCACCAGGATGAAGTGCTATAGGCTGGCAGAGCAGAAGGGAAGCACATCATCTACCCACTCTGACTCTCCCCTGCTGCTGCTTGGCATCCACACATACTGCGTGTTGCAAGAGAAAAGCCAGACCTGGAAGCAATCTGCTGAGGGTTTCAGATTCTCTCTGCTCCTCTCTTCCAGTCCATTAGACCAGAAAGGGAATGGCAGTCAACAAGTTTTTCATCTGGAAGTGTAGTCCTGGGATTTCCCTAGATTTTTACCCCAGCTTGAGCTGAAGACCTGTTTCCAGCTATCAGTCAGTCTTGGCTCACCCTCTATTCTGGGTTTTCAGAGCTCATTTCTACCCCCCTTTCTTCACACTCATTCAGGATGTGGCCCCAACCCTGCCTGGGCACAACGTGGTCCTAATCTGTGACTTAATTATTCCTCGGAAAGGGAGGAGTTTTTGCAGAGGATTGGCCTGGCCCTACTTCTCATCAATATTTGTATCAGTGATTTTGATAATAAAATGGAAACCAAGCAGAGGTAATCTGAGGAGGTAGTAAGCTGGAAGAAGGTTGCAAGTCCTTTGGAGGGCAGGGTTGAAACTCAAAATAGCTTGATATGCTGGAGAAATAAACTAAATTTAGGCAAGTAATATTGAGTAGATGGAAAGGCTGTGTGTGACTGAGGAATGGAGGGGCTGGTGCGCTGCCAGGGAGGTGCTGGGAAGGGAGGGCAGGTCTCAAGCTGAGTGTGAGTCAGGAATATGTTTGGGTCTGGAGTGTGTAAACGCCAGGGTGACTGCTGAGGCACGAGAGGTCCCTGCAGCTCTCTGGCATACTGTGGTGGAGTTTTGTCCAGTGTTGAAGGCTGCAATTCCATGGCGTGTTGATCTGTTGGAGAGCATCCATAGAGAAGACCAAGGAGGAAACACAGAGCTGGAAACCAGTGCCTGTGAGGAAAGGTTAAGGAATCGATTTATGGGATAGTAGAGGAGAAGACTCTGGGTGTGAAACGCTCACATTTCCAATGAATGATATTGAGAAGCAGGTAAACAACCATTTTCTGTGCCCACCTGCTTAACAAGCAGAAAGAAACAGGTATCCCCTAGAATGGGGGGAGACCGTGTAGTAATAGCTCTTGCTGACTCACAGAGCATGGAAACACCAGGAGAGATTGCCATGTACCTGCTGGGGTCTTGGCTGGAGGTGTTTCAGAATATACATCAGCCGAGGGTGGTCTTGGGTGTATTTGTCACAACAGGGAGGTGCCTGGGCCAGTGCATTGCTTTTTCCCAGCCAACATTTATGCATCTCTCTCCATCCTTCTCATCTGCCTAAAAGCTGACAGGGCAGTGGGAACTTCAAAGGAATTGGTACTTTGAGGTTTTTCCTTTTTCCCCAGTGGAAAACCTCCGGAATCAATGAAAACACATAACACGTGCTGTGTATTCCCTCAACAGAAAGCAAAGCTGGCTATCTAGCTGATGCAAAATGCTTTGAAATATCCTGCTTGGAAGATGATTGATTATCAAACAACTATTACAGAGTGCAACAGAGATCACAGCTCCTCTCTGGTGCTGGAAAAAAGAAGGGGAGGGATCCTTTGGGACAGGCATCTCCTGCAGAGAGGCAGTGCAGAAAGCACATGGCTTTTTCAGTAGCCACCAGCTCCTGCCTTCCAGCCCGTGCCCCTCTCTCTCTCTCTCTCCCTGCATCCCTGGCATGTGTGTGGCTCGTTAGCAGCAGCCTGGCAATTGGGAGAACCTGCTATGGCAGCAGCTGCTTTTGAAGAGCCATCCCACGTGCAGCGCAGCGCGGGGGGCTCTTTGCCAAGGTGGGACACCCCCTGCAGCTGGCCGAGATGGAGCCTGTGGG
>NW_015094212.1:0-1911 GCF_001431845.1 Calidris pugnax
ACATAGTTTCAAGCTGGAAAGTGTCTTATTCAAATGAAGCAGTTCAAAGAGAATGTGGTCATAAAGACAGTTATTGAGAAGAACCCAAGCGTTCTGCTGGTTCAGTCAGGACAAGGTCAGTTTTGATTCAGGAAAAAGGTTGGTTTTTTCAGCTTAGGGTTCATCAGATGTTTTAAGAAACGTGAATTTCAATGACTTTATAAAAACGGATTATTGATTGTAGGAAAGGTAACCCAGAGTGTATAAGTTGAGTAGAAGCACCTGTGTTAACGATAGTGTCTTGACCAGTAGAATGAGATCTGGCTTGGGCTGGTCTGGAGAAGGGACGGGTAGCTCTGGCCTGGTAGTGGCCAAAGCTCATGTTCAGGTAGCCTTTTTTATGCCAGCCTGGGCTGGCCACAAACACGTGAGCTCTGGTCAGAAACCCTTGTAGCCTTTACAGCTGAAGCAATAAGTGCTCAGGAGCCTTCTTCAACTCCAGGATAGTCCCATGAGAGACATTCCCCCTGCTTGGAGCAGTTGTTTTTTCATGTAGGAACAGTTCATTCAAACCATTGATAACTTGCATCATCTTCCTGGCACAGCCTGGCAAAGGCATGATATGATGAACCAAAAAACATTGGTCCCCTTCCCTTCTTTCCTGGTACAATATAATTTCATTGAGGTGAAGCTGAATATTTTGGTGAATTGCAACTGTTATTTTAGGCAGAAGATGAGGTAGAAGTGAAGCTGTCTTGGTGCTGGCCCTCAGCATCCAGACAAATTTTCACGTTTTGTAGCCTGAAAGTTAGCTGAGACTATTGCTTATGTTTTCAAATGATAAATTCCTTGCCAAATCATTTTTAACCAACAGGAAAATACTTAATGGTGAATCATTGCGTTCAGATCTTGTAAATCTTTCCCAGAGTCTGACTGAAGCTAACTCTGAATTACAATAATGACGTACTTTAAAGTGTCACAGGGGATGCAGTTCCCTTAATTTGTTTTACTGCAAATTTCAATGGGTTGTGATGCTGGAGAACCCTCACAGTTTTGGGAGAGTTACAGAATGTGCTGACGCACTCTGCACATGAATGTAGCCAACAACGGGCTAAAACAAGATTATATTATGTTAAGATTTGATGTAAGATGGTATGTACATTAAGATGGTGTATTTCACCCCTGATTCAGGGTGGAATAGAGTGATGCAAATGCAGAAGTCCTATAGAGCAAGCATTTACCAGTTGCTTTGCAGACTAAAAGAATGTATTTTGACGTGCAGCAGCAATATGATGATTTGCCACGTAGGCCAAGATATTTGGAATTTAGTTTAGGATTACTAGTAGGTAACCTGGCTGGGTGTGGATTTGATTTGAAGGATGAATTTCACAGTATATTAGCCAACATTAGGAAAACTCGGTTAATTTGCATTTGCTCTCCTCTTATAAACCTCTTCAACTTTTTTTTTTTTCCACAAATGTCTTCAGAACCAGATGTACAAAAAAACCCAATTTGGTTCTGTGCGCTTTGTTAATTGGTGTGTCATCTGGTCCTCCGAGACCTCTCCTCAACGCGATCGCTGTTTTATTGAAGTGGTTTGAGTGATGTGTTAAATGATGAAAGCAAGGACAGTGGCTTAGAAAAATGTCTCAGAAAAGGTGAAGAAGATGCTCAAAGAGCCACACAAGGTCACTGTCATTAAAGTAACACTGTATTGACATGGGGATTGGTAACGGAGACACCCAGGCTCTTGTTGATGGAGCTGTTAAAAAGGGAAGTTAGCATTTGCTGTAGGGTTTTAAAATCACCTCCACTTAGTGGTGTAATACTCCAATCCCTACAACCTCAAACTAGCACAGTTATAGCACATTAATTTAACAGAAATGGCACGTGGGACCAAGTTTTCAAGGGCTGTTCTGACATGATAACGTA
>NW_015094213.1:0-1907 GCF_001431845.1 Calidris pugnax
TTTTTTTTTTTTTTTTGGTGTGTGTGTGCTCCGTCTTGAGGTTCTTTGTGGTAAATATTTGTCTAGAAGTGGAAAGAGTAATTGAAAGGCAGCCCACAGTTAAAGCAGGATGCTCAGAAAGAGAGAGTTTTGCCGTGTCATGTGGCTGTGGCTCCTGGTAAAGCTTTTTCTTTGACTCTGCTTGTATTTGTGGTAAGAAAATGGCTTGGTAAGAAAGCACTTGGCCAGTGCTTTCTGGAAGGGACGCTGGGACCTCATCTCTGGATGTGCTTTTTGGTTGGTCTCCGTTTTTGTTTGCAAGTGGCCAGTTGAGTTTGCCTTCATTTTCATGACTTGGGTGCTGGGTAGGGGAAGAAGTCTGGGTCTGTGATGCTGGAGAGAGAGAGAGGCAATGCTGCTGTGTGCTTTATGTTGACCTAATTAAGATGGCAAAATTAGCCTGATTCTGCTTGAAATGAGGTTCTTGCTCTGGACAAGATGTGCTTTTGTGTTCCAGTCCCTCAGGGAGGGCACAGGTTCTTTCTGTCCCATAGTATGTCGCTCTTTGTGCAGGAACTTGGACAACACTCTGAGCTGTGTCCATGTTCTGCCGTTCTTCATGTTCTAAGTCTGTGGGTGCTTCTTCTTGCACCTTCTGCCCCACAGTTTTACAAACTTGACCTTCTGGCATGCTCTCAACCTGGCAGTTGTCACATTGGTAGAATTGTGGACCCTGGTTGCCCTACTGTGAGGCTGTGCAAGCCAGGCTGCTGGAGAGCAGCAGTGAGGAGACCTTCAAGGTGCCATCACAGCAAAGCAGCTGAGGCTCAAAGCCAGCTAAGGGTTGCCTGGGCTAGTTGTCTGCTGTGTAGCTTGAGCTTAATTAACAGCCTGTAGTCAGGATCATAAGGAGCTGTGATGCAACATCACTTGAGTAATGCATAGTGTAGGGGGGGAGGAATTCCTTGGACCTCTGGGATCTTCTGTTGCTGGAGGAAAAGCGACATTTACACACTCTTAGCCTGGTCCCTCTTCCTGTGGGAAATGTGAAGACTATAGCCACGTGTCTTCCAAAACGTATGCTTGCCTTCCATGCTGCTGGTTGTCAGGTGGCCCAGGAGCACCCACTCGGCACGTGGGACGTGCTGAGCTCGGGCTGCCATCTGGTGTGTTGGCCCCAGTCCGTCTGCCATGAATGGAGCTCTCGTGAAGCGCAGACGCGTGCTCTGGATGTCTTCCCATGGGAGCATTTCGGAGCTGGAGCGCGGCTGCACCTGGGTGTGAGTAGTGCTGTGGGACCATCTCGGTCCTGCACTGTGTTGGCAGCAGAGACCTGCCCAGAAGGTCTATGAAGAAGTCCAGATGTTACCTTTTCTGAGCAAACAGAGTGCTGTCTTTCTGAGTAAAACCTTAAGCAAAGCCTGCATTGTGATGGCCTACGGATTACAAAGAGTTAAAGTGAGAGCCCTGTCTGTATTTTGGCTCCCGTCTCTCAGACAGTAGGATCAAAAAATATGAGTTTGGTGAATGCTAAGGTTTGGACATCAAGTTTTTTCCCAATCTAAAAAACAGGTCCTTTTTTCTATATGATTTATTTAAATAACTATAGGCTGGAGTTAAATTAATTCATGGGAGCTGAGAAATGAAGCTGATCTAAAGCAGAAGTAACTGACTAGTTTAAATTTTATTATTTGTTAAAAACATCCGTATTGAAAATGTTTTAAGGAATTTATTATCATTTTGTGATGAAACCAATAGAAAGCTTAAAGACAAATTTCCACTCCATCTCTGGGTGTTTTACTCCTGAGAAAAATGCCATAAATAGGTTAATATTCACCTGCAGCCACAGGAAGAAAAGTTTACAGAGAAGAATATTAAGTGATTCCTTGGAAAGGCTCACATCAGCGAAGGCAAACAACATGAACAAC